>NW_025857968.1:0-1078 GCF_002878395.1 Capsicum annuum
GAGTAAGTTTTGAGATTTTCAGACGAGCATAGGGGTGTGTTTGGAAATCATAACCAGTAGCACCACCTGGATAGGCCCGCGGAACCCAGTTTAGTCCACCGAGAAAAGCTTGTGGTAAGGCCTGTGGCTCCCAGTTTAGTCCACCGAGAAAAGCTTGTGGTAAGGCTTGTGGCTCCCAGTTTAGTCCACTGAGATAAAGATCGTGGAACCCTTTCTAGTCTGCTAGACTGGAGCCCGCAATGTAGGGCCTACCCCACTGGTCTAGAGCCTGCATCATCCCTATATTGTTCCATCCAGCCCTTTGGCCTTTAGGCCAAGGGGAATTTTAGTCAATTCCCCTCATTTTATTTTGTCAATAACACTAATCGGGGCTCCCAAAAGTGTATTATTTGCCTTTTTTACTCAAATTGCTCCCAAGAAAACCCTCCTTCTTCCCCAAGAAAAATTCAAGATTCATTCTAATAAAATCAAGGGGTTTATGCTTCCAATCCAAGAAACCTTCAAGAATTTAGTTGTTAAGGTATGTGGGATGTTCATCCACGGGCCCCTTTCACCCATAAATCCCAAAACCCTCTTTTTGTTTAAATTATGAGTTATATATGTTAAAGGTGAAATAAATTCATGAAACTCTTATTATTTCAATGAAAATTTATGGTTACAAGTGTTTTCAAGTGGAATAAGTCATATCATGTTTTAAGTATCACAATTCCTATGTCATGATCAATTGTTTTTAGGATTAATCCCCAAATTATGAATTTAGCCATGTAATCATGTTATTTCCTCATGTTTAAGTTTATGAATATCACATATTTGATGGAATGCCCATGTTTTGGGTCTTTGAACTATGATTTCATACTATAGTATTTCAAGTTTGATATCATATTATATAACTATTCAATGCTAGAAAGTTATGAACACCCGATACGTATGTATTTTACATGATTTCAAATTTTCAAGTAATGATTCAGTTAAACCATATGTATTATTGATTTTCTCAGTCGGTATAATCATGATGAGCACTATCTGAAATAATGTTTAGTTAAACTTGGCTCATTTCAGTAACAGTGTCAGTTCAGTT
>NW_025857969.1:0-1143 GCF_002878395.1 Capsicum annuum
AAAATATATTTTTCATTTTTAACTATAAGCTCTAACACTTATTATTTCTTGAAGGGTCTTGACAATGCAATTGCAGAATTGCTACCAAATGCAGAATAAAGAATGTGTGCAAGACATATTCTAGCTAACTATTCCAAAGTTTTGAAGGGTATTGAAAGAAGAAATTATTTTTGGAAGTGTGCCAAGTCGACATATGAGCAAGAATTGAGAAGAAATTTGGATCATATGGAGCTTTTAAGTGATAAAATTTTTGAAGATCTTTTGTGGTACAACATAGAAAGGTGGTCCAAAGTGTACTTCAATTATCATAGTTGTTGTGACAGTGTTGAAAACAACATGGCTGAAAGTTTTAATTCATGGATATTGAGGCCCAGACACAAGACTATCATCATAATGCTTGAAGAAATAAGGGTCAAGGTAATGAGAAGATTAGGACAATTAAGAGAGTTTGTTGATACTTGGATAACAAATATTTCTCCAATGGCACTAAAAGTACTGTAAGAAAACACATCAAAATCAATGAAGTGTAACCTTGAGTGGAATGGTATGTTTGGTTTTGAAATTAAGGATATCTGTGCCAATACTTTCGTAGTGAATTTGAGAGATAGAACTTGTACTTGTAGGTCTTGGATGCTGAAAGGTATACCTTGTTGTCATGCCTTAGCTGCACTATATTATAGGAGATTAGAGCCTATTAATTATGTGCACATTGGTATACCAAGGAAACCTACCTCAAGACCTATAGTTACTAAATCCAGCCTGTTACTAATATGCAAATATGGTCAAAATCAACCAACCCTTCTATTTTACCTCCAATAATAAAAAATACTTCCTCGCAGACCTAGTAAATCTAGAAGAAAGGAGCAAAGTGAAAACAAAACTGCAAAGTTGTCTAAACATGATGTTGAGATAAGCTGCAACATATGTCATGAAGGGTTGTCCTTTGGCTATAAGTTCAACAAAATCCAGTGTAGGTTCCTTTGCAGCATCAGGCACAAAAAGAGAAAGATGAAGACCAAAAGGGCCTACAAAGATAATAATTGACTTATCATCAACTACTAGTTCATTTCTCAGTTATTTTCTTACTTTTTTTGTTATATGTTATAGGCTGCTGTTGCTAGTAGAGAAAGGGGAGTTGATGCT
>NW_025857970.1:0-1498 GCF_002878395.1 Capsicum annuum
TGACCTCTTGTACCAGCATGCTACATTGTTCATCCGATACCACAGCTTCCCTTCTAATAATTCTGCTATTAGCTGGCTGCCTCCCATTGATTTTTGTGCCCAATAGCTCTGTGTAATATTCAATGAAAGCTCTACTTATGTCATCCATGTTGGTTTTGACTTCACCTCTAGTATTCTTTATAGCCAAAATTCTATTCTTGTTCCTTCTGGCCTTCAAATACATGTGAAACAGGGCAGCGTTCTGGTGGAGGAGGTTCCTTTTTATTCCCTTCATCTTCTCCGGGCTTATTCGATGCTTCCTCTCTCTGTTGTTTTCTACATTGTGTCACCTCATAGACCAAAATTTTTACATTTTGAGCACAGTACTGGTTTCCTCTCGTAATCCACCATCTGATCAACAATTCTCCCATTTTCATCTTCAAACATTACTTCTGCTGGGTATTCTTGGTCCAGTGGCATCTCCACTAGTATACTAGCATATGTCATTCTCTCTTTGTTGGTCGTAGCACAATCCGCCTTTAACGGTTTTCCAATTAATCCTGCAATTTTTGTTAAAGCTCTCTTTCCCCAATACTTTATGTTTAAGCTTGGTAGTCTGATCTACACAGGGACTGTTTTTACTGTCTCCTTTGTCACTTCCGTATACGGTGTCCATGCCTTCACCACTATTGGTTTGCGATCAAACATCACCACCCTTTCATCTATCACTTTTACTTTCTCCTGGAGAATCTGACCAAGAATAGCCTTCTATGCACTTGAGCAATTTTATCAACTCATTTCCCCTTCCAGATACGATTGAAATATCCCTCCATCACACTCTGGGAGGGTTAGACCCCATCACATAGCATATCACTGCATTACCCCAAAATTCGATTTCATCTTGCACGTCTTCTATAGTAATTTGAACCATTGGGCTAGGTAGGTCACTTCCCTGCAAATCAAAGCCCTCCTCTGTTGATCCACGACTTACTATCTGGCTCCACGTATTCGGTGATGGCGATTTAGGGCTGTTTCCTCCACTATATCCCCCATTTTCCTTTCCTATTGCGGATGAGCTATGTTAACTCTCCCCTCTAGTAGTTACTCCTACACTTCCATATTCAACTTGAAACGGAAGAATCCTTTGCAGTACATTCACATCTTTCGTCTTCCTTGCATCTGCTAATTGAGGAATGGCCTTCGTCGAATTATTTGTGGGTTGATCCCTATTTTGGGTCTGTTGACCCCTCCCTCCGGTCTTTGTTTTTCTAACCATTTCAGCAACAGCTGACAGGAAACGCCATTTCTAGAGAGAGAAAGTCTTGTATTATTCCATATCTGTTATGTTAGGATCAATGAAGTTTTGATGATAGTCAAATGAATGAAAGATGTTGATCAAGCTGGTCCACTAATGTGCAACATCAAGGATGTAAACTGGTACATCTAATAAACACAAAATAAATATCACGTGCGGAGATGTAGAAGTTGAGTTTTAATGCAACACATGAAGACATGAGAG
>NW_025857971.1:0-1140 GCF_002878395.1 Capsicum annuum
CCTAGCTTTCTAAGTTCAAAATCAAAATTCAAGAATTCACCATCAATTCTCACGAATTCATCAACCCAGGTATGTTAAGTGTTCATCTATGGGTTTATTTCACCCATGAAGTCCAAATATCCAATTCTAAATTCATGTTGGGATCTTTATATGTTTTTCATGATTTTTAATTGTAATTTTAACCATGAATTCCTATGAATTATAATTCTACACCGTGTTTACATGAAATTGTCGTTGTTATTCAACCCCACATGTTTTAATGATGTTATTCGCTGATTTAATTCATAATTTGTGATATTGATGTTGAAATCATGTTATTGTAAGGAAATGTGGAAAATAAATGGAAACATGGTCACTTTACTATCTCAACTGAGTAATGCGGACATATGTTCACTAAAACTCAAACCATCTAATACACGTTTTCGAAATCTCTACTACGAAAACAATAATCTGTTTGAAACCAGGACAAGGCCCCCGGTCGGATCATGAACTAAAAACAATGAGAGCAACATAAGTAAACAAGACGCCTCCCGAAGTAAGGGAGGCACACCAACTCTAAATGTCTGGCAACAATCTACTATTTAGCAAGACCGCTAGACTGGGCCTCAGAACCTGAAATATAGGGGGTTAATACAAAATGTACTGGTATGTGAAACAACCTAAAATAACAAGTTTTTATATATCATAATAAGAGTATTTTATAAAACAATAAACATAATGCATAAGTAAAAATACATGGGCATACTGAAATGAATTTCAACAACTCTTAGAAATCATGACTCACTTTCTATTTTCTTTGAGCTAGTTGGTACACCCTACAATTTTGATTATCCCATGAGTTATATGGGATCCGTCCTTGACTCGGCGGCCAAGCCCCTTACCTAAATTCTACCCAAGGGTTGGAGTACTGGTATGAGAGACACGCCAGTCCGCAAAGTAGAGTGCCATAATTCTCAATCATAATAATATATCATGGTAGGGCACAAAACCACAAAGCATGGCTTCTAACCATACTCCCAAGTTGGGATGATATAAATCAAGGCACACAAGACCACATAGCATGGTGCCAAAATCCCGAGTCGGCAAATCATGATTTCCAACATTAAGTCTTTCAACTCGTGCTTTCTTCGGGTAACTATC
>NW_025857972.1:0-3565 GCF_002878395.1 Capsicum annuum
TAATGATGCATGTTTTGTGTATTAATTAGTAGGCTTGATGTGATGTGCAAAATGGCCTAGGTTGATGATTTATGAAAAGTGTAAGTGCTAATTGTGAGGTATATATGTACATGAGGACTAGTGTTAAAATGATGAATTGTGGTTGAATCATTAAGTGGATGAGAACATGAGTATTTGGGAATAAGTTGAACCCCTTGTAGCAAGTTGCAAAATAAATATTTATGTGTATAAGTGTTTTGTGTACCTAGATTTAATTCTTGAATCTTGTAGCATGGAAAAGTCTTGAAAGTTGTTGTATGGTGCTCTTTAGAATTAAATTGAGGAAAATAGGTAAGAAATATTCTCCCTTGGTATAGTCTTACAGATTTTGTGCAGTTGTAGGTTATGTGATTAGAGGTGTAATAATAGCACTCTACGGAAGTGAAGATAGAGCGTTAAGTATTTAGAAGCATGGGTGTCTATGCCCATGAAAATTTTAGTCGTAAGTTGATGAGTTTGGGAGTTAGAAGAAATTACGATTCGTGTCCTTGAAAGGGGATTTCCTAGAAGGCCATTTAGTGTCTTTGTAGTAGAAACTAATGAGAGGAGTTTGTGCTCATGTATATACTGATACCCTTTTTTATGATAAGGAGTTTAGATACGTGCGCTCATGAGAGTGAGAGTTGTAGAGTGATGGCTATAGAGGCTAGCAGAAGTTAAAAGTTGCATTTACAGAAAAGCAAGGCCTTCAAAGTATGGTTCTTCAGGGAGAGTTTAGTGTTTAAGTATGTGGTGATGTCTCTTTTAAGTTGAGAGTTGTGGCTATAGACTTGATAAGGGGATATGTCCGTAAGTCTAGGATTGTGACTTTGATCTAAGGGGGAGATGGGGAATTAAGTGAGTTCTCGAATATTCTCAGTGTGGCAAGTTGCAGGGAGGAGTCATTATAAATCTATTCCTACTCAAGCATACTCCTTCTACTTCCATTTCGGAGATTATTCTGCTAATGTCCTACGTCATATGTTCAAGTCATGCCAATGTCTATCGTTTGAGTTCTCTATGGACTTATGTTTATGATCTGACCTCCAAACTAGAAGTAATTATGTCTCTGAGTATTCCAGTCTTTCATGTATTCAATCCATATGTTGTGTTATTCGTGATCCATGAAAATCTATGTCTCACAGCATGCTTGGTTCTAAGGAAATATGTTTCTATAAGTCACTGATTCATTCTATGTTGGGTTTAGCCAAAGTGATAAAGTTTATGAAAACTCATGGAAAATCTCAGTTCCTTAAATAAGGAGCAATCGCTTCAAGCAAAAATCTTTATTTTATTTGTAATGTAAAACTCCGTAGCATTCTCGACTCAATACCACTCTTAGTTGCATGTATAGAGAGCTAACAACCTGAATAGGTTTTTTTAATGGTTAAAAAACATAGTCATATTTTTGAGCTATTAACTTCCATAATTTTCAAATTGATCTTCCCGACCCCGAGACATATATTTTTGAGTTGATTCATGATCAGGGGTGTAAAGGGCATGTCTCAGGAAAGTTTTAGATTTTTCAGACGATGTTTGAGGTATGTTTTGATGATCAAAACAGTGGTCCAATGCAATGTCGATCCGTGTGCCAAGAATTGGGTCAGTAGGGACTGACGCTGTGCGGCGCTTAACGCTTCTGGTGCCCAGTTCTTGTTACTGATTTTTGGGTCCAGGAGGGTAATTGAATCTCTGTCCCTCATTTTATCGTGATATGTCCACCAATATTTTCTCACTGTGCTCTATCCTAAGAATTCATGCTGCATTGTGTTTTTTTTTCGTCGAGCGACTCTCCTCCTATGACCTAGACACTTGATATATGAAGAAATTCGTGTCTATTCTACCGTATCTTCATTTCATGTCCCTCCTTGAGTAGTGCAATAAGTATAAGTTGTGGTATAGTAGTGTTACTTCCATTCATCACGTTATTCTCGGGTCTCATAATGACCCTTCGTATGATAGTATGATGGAGGCTGTGAAAGCATGGTGATATGTTAGGTAGGGGAATAGATGTTCTTGAAGGTGAAAAATTTGATGTGAATTCTCGATCTAAGGTTATCGGTGAAAGGGAAAAGAAGGAGATGAACTTTTGTTGTGTGAAATAGCTAAGAAGGAGGAATGTGGCAAAATATTTGTGAGAGTGATTGAAATTGTTGGTCTTAGTGGGGAGATCCATGTAGTGGGTGTAGTAATGATTAGGCTTGAATATTGTGGTTGCTGAAAACACAAACCTATGTGCTATATGGTTAGTACTATCTGAATTAAATCTCGAGTGTGTTTGATGGTAGTGATAAGGTGAAGAAATATTCTTAAAGAGATGTAGAGTACAGGGTCCCGTAGCTTAAGTTAGCACCTTTTAACTCTGAGTTAGGCTTCAACACAGCAGAACTAATAATGGGACTCAAATTTCTTATGGCTAGATGTGTGATTGGAGAATTGGAAGTTGGCGAGTGTGAAGTATGCTATTTATTGTTTGGGGTATAGATGATTAGTGCCTCTAAGTTTAAGACTATTCGTGGTACTTTGTAAGGTAGAGAATGCTCCTAATCCTATCGTCTGCGAAATCTTATTTCATTATTAATACCAATATAAATCAGGTTTATGATCATCAAATAAATCTCTGCCTTATGTTATGATGACTACGTCCATATAACTCATGGTCAAGATCATCCCTATGGAAAGTCTCATTATCCAGTGTTTCTTGGGATTATCATGAAGCGCGGTAGATTCCCTTGCATATTTTGCAAAGGAAGAATATTCAATGCGAGGTTTCGTTTTTTATTCTACACTTTTATAACTTCAACAAGACCTTACTCATCATTCGGGGACAAATGATCCCAAGGGGGAGACAATGTAACACCCCGCATTTTCGAGTTAGAAAGCGAACCATCATTCCTACATGCGTAAGATCTAATTCCATGGTTTATATTTAAATTCATGTGTCATGATACTTATCCTAGTGTATGAAGTGATTATGAGGTGAAAAGTGTTCATAAAAATCACATGGAACAAAGTTGAGCTAAGAGTCATTCATTCATCCAAAGTTTGATATTCATTTCTTCAAAGGTCTATTTTGAACGTGTATAACTTTCGATACACATAGAATTTTTCATCTCAAGACCCATTAAATTGTAAATAATTTAATTAGCTTTCCAACAATACAAATTTTGCCTAAATCTGTTAACCGAGCGAAAAGTTATGTCATTTTCCGTGTGAAGCAGTAAGCCGACGCGATCTTGACGCGTATCGTCGACTGCGCCCCGACATGAAACTTGACGCGAATTTAAAGCTGTTTTACACATTATTTCAGTTTCTAATGTGTCTAGGTGAATTTTGGTCACTTCCCCTCACCCAAAATCCATCTATAACATAAAATTCCAGACTCAAGAAGCATCAATTGCCTCTTCTATTCAATTTTCTCTCAAAAAATAAGATTAACCTAGGGTTTCCTCCAAGAACAAGAAAGCAAGGAAAAATCAACTCTTAAGTCTAAGATTTCCAAGGAACAAATCAAGATTCGAGTTCTACTCTTCAAACCTTGTAATCT
>NW_025857973.1:0-5678 GCF_002878395.1 Capsicum annuum
TTTTTTTTTTTGGTTAGGTACCATGGCTGCCAATAATTTCAAGGCCACATGTGATCGCATCAATGACGATCTTGAAGATATGCAACGGCACATTAAAATTATACGCCAATTGTTACCTAAGCTTTTCCCTCAAAATTCAATTCCTCTTATCGAAACAATTTGCAATGAGAGCTTCCCAAAGGAAGTTGCTATCCAAGCTCTTAAAGGACCTTCCCACCAAGGTAAAGACAAACATACTAATGAACTTCAAGGTAAAATAGCTGACTCTTACACTTTTGTGTATGTGAATGATGATCGTGTCGCTAATAAGCCGTTGAGTGTGAGTAGTAGCTTACCTACATGTGAGTATATTGATTCTTTACCATTTTTGGATGATGAAAATGATGTGCGAGTGGATACACTAGTTGATCCTATAGATAGTCGAATTTACTCTTCTTGTAAGGTCGATTTGTGTCCACCTAGTGTTGAAGCTATTGTGTTGAATGGAACTACATCATCGTGTGAAAATTGTGTTGAACAACTTGTGTGTACAACTTGCCCACCACTTTAGGTTATGTGTGATGTGATTAATTAATCTCAAGTGAGTGAAGAATTTAAAAATATTGGTCAAGGAAATAGGAGTGAACCCGAGAGCTCTTCTTAGGGTAATCTTGTGCTTAAAACCTCCTTGAAAATTGATATTTATCTTTTAGAGAGTAAGGAACTTGCTTGTTCCAAATCTGCCTGTGGATTGGATAATGCATTCTTTAGTTATAATGTCTTGTTTGAAGATGATATAAATACTCCAACGAATCCTAGTGGTGAAGATGATGGTATAGCTTTCCTTGAAGGCTATAGCCTATATACTAACCCACTATGGTGTGATAATCTTCCTCCTAAAGATGGAAATCTCTTCTTGGAAGATAAGAGTACTCTTAAGGGCAAAGAATGTGTGGTCTTGGAAGCTACTCCCTCTTCTAGTTTGTGTGACTTTATTGTTGAGAGTACTTATGGTGATGGTTGGGAAACTAGTAGTGGGTACACATATGAGGGCACCCTAGTAGAAGTCGATTTGAGTGATACCTTTATCTACTCTCTACTTGCTTTGGATTATATATATGCTATTGTAAAGAGAGTGTTATTTACATTGGGTGAAGACCACTGAAAAGGGAGGTATTGTCTAAACACATGTCTAAGGCCACTCTTCCCGTTTGACCCCGGTGCCAAATGTAGAAATGGTAATGTTGGCGCACCTAACTTGTTGCTTGGTCGACTTGACAAGCAAATCATAGCTCTTAATGAATCCTATAACCAAATCCTTTGTACACCTTTCATTGAGTTTTTAATATTCCTTTCAAAGGATCCTTGGTTATACTCAAAGTATGTGCCTCCTTGGCGTGAAGATATTTATTATTGTGCTAATCGTAACCCTTATAGTATGAGGATAATACAAATCAAATGGGTGCCTTAGATTTTGATAATATCCTTCAAATTCACTATGTGAAGAATCAAGCTTTGGTCATATGGAGGGTTGGAAGGGTCGTTATGAGTATGCCATTAGACAAACTCGAGTGTGGAAGATTGCTTGGACCCTTGAAGACTTGAGGACTCTTGGGTTGGACCACACTTTGTTGGTTCATGATTTAGGCTCCCTTTATTAAGGACATTTTTGTCACTTAGCCTTAAGGGAATTTTGACCATTTCATAGTGTTTTCCAACACACCAAGGCCACCCCTTGGTCATTAAGGGTGTCTTGGTCATTTTGCCATGTAATAAGCTAGGCTATATGTAGTCTCTTTTAGGTATTTCCTTACTAGTTTTACGAATGATGAAATATTGAAACATTGAAAGTCCACTCTTTAAGAGTAGAACACCTTAATGTAGTGTTAGTTAGGGCTTAGAAAAGCTATTGTAGTTTAGGGCTTGGAAAAGCCAATATTGACATTTGCTTAGAAACGGTGGTTCTTAAGGTGAGTTGATTCCCTTAGTGGTCACCATAAGAATATTGGTGTTTGATTATTGCGACTTTGAGGGTCTCTTCATTCAATACACGTGTTGGCTCTCATTGTTTTGTAAGATCTTATGTCATCTTGCCTATCCCTTATCTTATTTCACTTTATATGTTTGTATATTGTCTTCTTTATTTTGTGTATTTGTATTGTTGTCGTGACTTGTCTCTATCTTGCTCTCAGTTTTTCCTTGTGTTGTGGACTATTTTAGCACTTTGTAGATCATTCCCGTATTATTTGGTAATAAGGGGAAGCTTAGTCCCCGATATGTTGGCCCTTTCAGGATTTTGAGCTGTTTCGGAAAGGTAGCTTATGAGCTTGAGTTGCCTGCAGACTTAGCATCAATGCACCAAGTATTCTATATCGCCTTGGTGAAGAAGTGTTTTGGAGACCCAGCTATAGTTGTCCCCTTAGAGAGCATAGATATTCAGAACAGTCTTTCCTACAAGGAAATTCCAGTCAAAATTCTTGATTGACAAGTTTGTAGACTAAGGAACAAAGAAGTTCCCCTAGTCAAAGTACTTTGGCAAAATCAATCCATTGAGGGAGCCACTTGGGAAGAAGAAGCAGATATGCTAACCCAGTATCCTCACCTTTTCAATGCAAACTCAGAGTCAACTTACGGTAATACTCTTCTAAGAACTTATCTTTTTCGTGCTCAGTTTCAGCTGCATATCATTCTCATGTCAATCATGCATTCACAGAACTAGCTCAGTCATGAATCATGTTTCAGACTCGGTGATTTACTCATGCTTTCATCACGTATATTCAGTATGTAATTCCAATCCCTCAGTGTTTTCATCTTAATTAGTCTCATTTGAGGAAGAATGGTCCCAAGGGTGAGATATTATAATACCCCAAAAAATCCAAGCCAATGCTAAAGTGATGTTTCAAGCTCACGTGTAGTACATTCAGTTTTTTGGTAGCTTTATGAGTTAGTTTTATGCATATTAAGGTCTCAAATAACTCCCAGCTATCAGGCGAATCAAAATAATCCTTACCAATTTAATTTCGTATAATAATATTGCTCTAGTCAACTTCAAATGAGCATAACTTATGCTTTACACAGAATTTTCCAGCCCAAGACCCATCAAACTGTAGGAAATTGAATAATATTTCCAATGATACCAAATTTACCCAAATTCGATACTCGGGTGAGAAGTTATTGAACTTTTAGTGAAATCAGTAGCTCAATACGAGCAGCACCGCATAGCGGTGACCCCAAGAATGGCACTCATCAGTTTCCAGTGAATGACTATGATAGTACCGTATCGCGGTGAAGTTTTAGTTCCCAATTAGCTTTTTCCAAAGAAGCACCGTGATAAGCATCGCGTTGTGGAGGAGTGCAAATTTGCACTCGTCAATCTCCAGAGATGCAATGCAATCCTACCGCATCGTGTCAAAGTGCAATTTCATGTCAAAGTTCAATTTCATACTTTTCCGTGATATATGCATGCAGTCAAAATCTAGTGGCTTACTGCAATGGCACCGCATCGCAGTGATGGCCAAAATCGAGATTTTTAGTGACGAAAATTAAATTCTTTCCAGGGGCAGTTTGGTCTTTTTTTATAACCCTAATCAGTCCAGAACACGATATTAAAGCCCTAATAATCTAATTAATAATTATTTTTATTCAAATTCCCTCTAATCAAAAACATTCTCTCTCAAATAGAAAACCCTAGCCTTCAAGATCAATTCCCAAGAAAATTTCCAAGAAACTTCAAGAATTCAACTACTTAGGTATGTTTGGTGTTCATCCTTGGGCTTCCTCCATCCTTGGAGTTCAAGATCCCCTTTTGCAAGATTTAAATTATGATATATATTCTTAAATTGAATTGTGTTCATGCATGTGTTGATTTTATGGGTTTTAGACCAAGAAGATTATGAATTTCAAGTAAATAAACTAGTATGTGTGTTGATTCATGTACTCCTCATGTCATAATCTATGAATTGTGAATTGAATGTTGTAATCATGATAATCCCATGTTATTTTCATCATGTTCAAGAATCATGCTCCCCAAGTGTTTGACAAAATTCCTATGTGAATGATTTGTGCATGACATCCTAATTGTAATGCTTTAAACTTGTTATACGGTTCATTTATTTATGCTATCGAGTCCTGGGAGTATTGTATACCCAAAATTTAGCTACTTACTTAGTTTCTTTTGTAGTATAATGATCTCATAGTATCCCAAACAGTCATATTCGAATAGTTAATAAAATTAGCACGAGTTCAATTAAGTTTAGTACACAGTCTAGTGATATGTGTCGATTCAGTTGGGAGTAGGATTCAGCACTGAGCGAACCTAGGGATGGGGGCATTCCTGCCAATATAAGGTTTGACCCTTAGTAGAAATCCCTAAGTTACAGAACTACGTAGCCAGCGTAGGGTCAGTCGTCCTCCTGCCAGACTAAGATTGATGGAATCATATATTCCATGAGTTTTACTGCTAGATTAAGGTCGACATAGCATTGTTAGTATCCTATGGCAAGGTTCTAACATCCTTCCAATGGGGGCCACGGGTTGGACCCCAAATCAGTTTATAATCTGGGTATGTCGATTAGATGAATACTTTCACAGTTACAGTTTCAGTCTTAGTAATCAATAAATAACTCAGTTTATTCTATAGGACCATGGCTATCATTCACCAGTTACTTAGCCATCAGAATTCAGTACTCAGATTAATTAGAATCTCAGATACAAGATGTATACCTATATGTATAGTATTGCAGGTTCTGTATGTTCAGTAGTTGCAGTTTTATCTGTACTCCCATCCAGTTACTTCATGATGTACATTCAGTCAGTTATCATCTCAGGCATATGAATCCATGCATATCAGCCTAACCTCACCTAGCATACCAATACATTCAAAGTACTAATGCATACTCTCTCTCTTTGCAATATGATGTCTCATATCATAAATTCAAATGCTCAGGTTCCTAATCGTACTTAGCCAGATCAGTCTATCTGTCACAGCTACGGTAGTGACTCCTCATCTATCAGGGATGAGATATTTATTTAGCCATTATATTATTTTAGTATTTCAGATATTAGTTATGAGTTAGTTAGGGCCTCTCCCTTTAACTCTTTTATCTCAGATGATTAGAGGCTTTCAGACATTATTAGTTAGTAGTTATTCCATAGATGTATTTAGTTTTCATTCAGTATTATGAACCTTATGGCATTATTAGTTTTACTTCCGCATATGTTTCATGAATATTAATTAGTATTCACAGTAGGTACCAGTCATGGGTTAGCTTATGGTCCTTTGGGGTCGTAAGCACGGTGTGACGCCCAAGGTGTAGTCTCAGAGAGTTACAAGCATGTAATCTCAGTGTCTCTATATTTTCTTAGCTTACTCAGTTTCATTCTGGGACGAATATTCCCATGGGAGAGATATTGTAATACCCCGTTGTCTTAGCTCAATTCAGCCCACAGTGTATGTACGAGGGGCTTAGAACCTAAAAAATTATCTAAGTTTTAGAGACTTGGTTTTATTTTTGACCTCTTAAATTTGATGATTTTTAAAGTGACCTTATCGAGATCGAGACATAAGTTTTTGAGTTGATTCATATTCAGGGGTGTAAGTAGCATGTCTCAGGTAAGTTTTGGATTTTTCGGACGAGGTTTGGACCATGTTTGGATTTCCAAAATAGTACATCACCGCAATTAGAGCACGTCACTGTGGA
>NW_025857974.1:0-1978 GCF_002878395.1 Capsicum annuum
GCCAACCCGAGGTTGATGGTCCCTTTACCTTGAACGACGACCTCTCTTTAAGCTCCCTTTCAATCTCAAGAGCCGCTTGGAAAATCCCTTCAACGGAATCAAACTTGTGAAGTGTCAAATGAGTGGAGATCTTTTTGATCAACCCACACTTGAACTGAATGATTTCATGGCCAATTTATTCTTCCCGATGATCAAGCTTTAATATGAGCTGTTGAAACTCGTCATAGTATGCGATAACACTTAGATTCCCTTGTCGCAAATTGTACAACCTAGAAACCAACTCATGACGATAACTTTTGGGAAGATACTGTTGCCTCATTAGGTACCTCAACTGAAACCATGGTGGTGGTTGTCCCTCTACCAACTCGTTGCCAAACCGCTTGACGTATTCCCACCAAGTGTTAGCATAGCCTTCAAAATGAGCTATGGTATAACAACTCTTCTTCTCCTCTAAGATATCATTCACTTAAAACACTTTATCACTCGCTGACTCCCAAGCAAGATACACCTCGGGGTCACTTTCACCCTTAAAGATAAGTAGGCTCAATTTGATGGTATTGATGCCTACGTCTCTCTCTAGGTGTCGGTTTTCTCTTTCTCCATACCCTCGGTATCTCTATAGATCTACACGACCTCCTCTCATCTCTTCCTCCCTCATGTAGGAATCGTCAAAGGCTCCATACCCTTCATAATCCTCTCTACCATATTCCTCAAGGTGGACGGGATGATTTTGGACATTTGGAACTTGATTCGAAGGAATTGGATTTTGTGGAGGCATTTGACGTCCGAGTACCTCTTGTAGAACTTGAGACATTTGGGAATGGGTTGGTCTATTGGAGTCTCAGTTTAGAGGGTTATAAGTGGTTTAGCTTGCGGCATTTAGTGGAGCTAGTGAAGGATTTGGCAATTGAGGCCATGTTTCGGGAGTAACGGTGGAGGAGGAATTTCTATCACGTCCACTTGACAAAATATGTCGAGGAGTAGAAGGACGAGAGTTTCTTTGACTCTCCACTTGTTCTAACCTCCCACTAATAGTTGTCACTTCTCCCCTTATGGCTCCCACTTCTGTACTCAACCTTTCAAGAGCTTGGGTCATAGCCTCAAGAGTGACCCTCATATTCTCCATTTCATTAGAATCCACGGTTTGAGACGTGGTTCTCTCCATTATCAATGTATCACCTACACAAGCAACAAATAAGTTAGTTTAAAATCCCTCTCCTCACTCAACTCTCTTGGTCCACTCACACTCAAGTTCCACAAGAGTTTTAGATTGGCTAGGAACCCGTGAATCCGTAAGGTATGAGTATGCTCTTGACCGGAATGGATTCTTGTTTGAAACTCAAAGAATTCTCATCGGACTAGAGCCAAGAGTTACAATGTATTCAAACGACAAAAGCACACACAAAAACGTTAACACGAACATAAGGCTTCAAGTGACTAATTGACAAGCTAGTAGGAATGTACTAGCTTGTTAATTAGTTCTCAAGTCAATTAGAGGAAACTAGGAATCAATAATTAGAAACTAGAACATCCAAATTTGAGCTTAATTATCACGTGAACAGTAACTAGGGTGACTTGGCAGCATGTCAATGGCCGCGGGTCCACATAAATAGTTCATCAACTTGAAGTCTTAGTCCCCTTAGATCTTTTGTAATGGATGACTTGTTATTGGAATGGAAAACATAAAGTGTTGTAACATTTTTCAAACCCCTTTTTTTTTTCAAACTTAAAAGGTGATGTTTGACCTCACTAGTCCCACAAGACAAGGTTCCTTATTTTAAGGAAAAGTGGTTGTCAAGTCTTGAAAAGGTGATGTTGGCAAGTCTTCTCACAAACAATTTTCAATTTTGTCTTACAACCTTTTTGGATCTTTTATCTTTATAGAAGTTAAGACATAAGATGAGGAGAAGTTTAGGATGAACACAACATCAACACCTTCAAGAACACAACAACAATACACCACAATGGTCACTTCCAA
>NW_025857975.1:0-3059 GCF_002878395.1 Capsicum annuum
CTAAAGCCTTTACAGAAAAAATTAAAAAAGGATGTAGAATATAATTATAACGAAGAAGAAAAAAAAAACAAGTCCAGAAAATAAAAACACTTTGTAAAGAATTACCAAAATTACAATTCCCAGACGAAAATAGAAAATTTATATATATAGTAGAAGCAGATGCTAGTGAATGTAGTTATAGAGGAGTACTTAAATATAGGTATGGAAATGAAAAATAGAACATCATTGTAGATATTATTTAGTAACGTTTAATGAAACAGAAATAAAATGGAAAATAAATAGAAAAGAATTATGTTCATTATATAAATGTTTATTAGCATTTGAGCCACATATTGTATATAACAAGTTTATTGTACGAACAGATAATACACAGGTACGTTGGTGGCTAACAAAGAAAATACAAAATTCACTTATAACAAAAGAGATTCGGAGACTATTATTGAATATATTAAATTTTACATTTACAATTGAAGTAATTAGTACTAACAAAAACGTTATTGCAGAATACATATCAAGACAAAGCTACATAGACTGATATAATAGAAGATGATGCTTTAGAAAAAATATTCAAAACCCTAGCTACACTTTCAATGAAAGTGGACAGTATGGGTAATGAAATAGAAAAGCTAAAGACTAATGAAAATAAACTGAAGTCCGTAGCTACAAATCAGCTAACTCAGCAGTGTGCAGAGCTATGTCGATCGAAAGATATTAAAATTTCAGAGCTAGAAGGAGACGTTGGGACAATATGTAAAACCCATAATGTTTATCAATCTACAATTGCAGGTACAAGCAAAGGAGTTATTGGATAAAGATACTAGAATATGAACTTAAATAAGACATTTGAAAAACCATTTACACCAAAATACAAAAAGACCTCTTGAACATACCCCCACAAATTACCACATATCGAGATAGTCTGAACCAAGATAAAAAAGTTTATAACTATACAACCCAAAAATACATAGAAAATATTTATCGAGTACAAATTTTTCTAAACCTTAACCCCAGAGCAACAGATATCAAAGAACCCAACACAAACTATATAATCCAAAGATTACAAGGTCACAACAAGCTAATTGCATTACCTAAAACCAACCCAAACTTAATAAAAACTTGTTTTGATTAGGGATTATTAAATACCATATACACCCAAGATAGAGAAGAACTATCAGCTATGGAAGAATTACAAAAAATATTCAACACCTATAAAAGAGTAACCAAAGGAAATCTATTTTATATAAAGTGTTACTACACCAACAGAGATATTATACGATGAGATAAAACCAGTTATACAAGTTGTAAAAATAGGATTAACTAGCGATATGATTATACTAGAAGATATTGTGTAGCAAACAGAGATACCCAAAATCGAGATACCTAATTTTTATGCAAACAAACGACTTATTGGACTAGCTACAATTATTCAAGAACTAGCAAACAATTATACCAATGGAAATTGAATATAGAGCTATTATTCAAGAGACCATCAGATGATTTATTCAAATTCAAAAGAACTACGACAAGCAGATATGGAAGATGTTAGACAATGGATAATGACGTTACTTAGCCCAAAAAAATAATCTACTACAAGGGCAATTAAGAGAGGATTTATTTCAGACGAATTATTGACAAGATATTGCAAGATAATTGGACACAAATATCCAGACCATCAATGTTCGAGATGTAATGGAGAAGATAATATTGTCCCAGATGTACAGCTAGAATAAAGATAAGCATGTCAGCTGGAAAGAAGATAAAAAAGCAGCAGTATGATAGAGACAGTAACGAAGAAAAATCAACTACGGATGAAGAAAAGAAGACAAAAGTTATCAAAGTCGTAAAAGATATGAAAAGGACATATAACTTATAATTTTCAACATATGAATTATTATAGATTTTGATTTTTTTTTTACGTAAAAGACATTGTATAGTTAGGTTAGGTAGGTACCATTATTAGCCTACTATAGGCTTTTTGACTTTTTTTAAGTTTGTACGACTTTGTAAAAGATTAGTCTTTTCTAGGAATAGCATGTAGATATGTGTAAAGTTTTTAGGAACGTGTAAAACATTAGTACAAAAAACTATGTAAATCATCCATTATAAATGAAGGCATCGAAGACAGAAAGAAGTAAGTCTTCATATGTTGAAGCAAAAAATTCTCTTGTCTACAACAAATATTTTGATTATTTAAAAAACAGGTATATTTCAATGAAAAAATCTATGGAGAAACAAAGCTTAGAATTATCAAACCTACCAGAATAGGTATATTCATTTACTATTATGAATAGCTAAATTCATAAATTCCTAACAATCATGATATGATAACATAAGTTCATGTTAGTTGCTTTATAGTAGAATTAATCGAAAAATAGCATGTTAAGAAGTTTATTAGAAAAGTGGAAAAGGAAAAAAATTTCTAAAAACTATGTCATCCTAATGGTGAAACCGGTGAGACAAGAAAGTCGTGATAGGGGAGTAACCAGAGTAGAGACGTTGTTTAAGGAAAAAGTATCCAGATTACCATGCTAATAGTGACCGAAGAATATGTTATTTAAGAGTAATCTAGTATATAGCAATGTAAAGTGATCATATTTTGTTATATGCATGATTGAAGGAAATATTTTTAAAATAACAATTTTATGAAAAATGGATAATTATTTATCTGATGAAATGGTAGATAAATTTAAAATACTCGTTTTATATGTACTTAAGGATGTAGAGATAGTAGATACAAGAAAAATCATATTGAAAAAAATATTTGATAGATATTTTATGACTAGAATTAATTATATACCACACCTACCGAACTACTCTTATAAATACTTACATACCAAACCAACACACTAACTATGATAAATTATGCATATTTAGAATCTTGGAAAATAGATATAAAATATATACAATTTCTTAGTGAAAATATAGAAGAATTAATGAGATTAAAACAAACAACTAAAAAAATATTATAATAAAGCATTTAACCAATTTTAAATGATAGATAATCTTAAAATATTAATCTTATATATACTTAGAGATATAATTTCTATATCTCTAAGTAT
>NW_025857976.1:0-1514 GCF_002878395.1 Capsicum annuum
CTTTCTAAGTGACTATATAAGCCATGTAATAGGGATAGTCTTGCTTTAGTTCATTCCTATTATTCAAGAAACAAAGACTTGTAAATTTTTGACTTCTTTTTCTCATCATTTGGAGAGGCCAAAACTAAATTCTCACTAGTAAAGTGATACTAGTGTTGTATCTTGGCTAGAAACTAGGTTCTTAAGGTTCTTTGAGTTCCTCTTGGTCAAAGTAAGAACTTGGCATTGATATTTATTAGTCTTAAGGTCCTTTATCTTGTTAGGGTTCTTAGATTAATGAATATTGTGTGTCAAGTTTCTATCTCTTTCTTTATAAATCTTGTTAACATTGTGTTATTGAATATAAAAGTCTAGTGAAGCCGTGTGGGGCTCTTTCGATTCACTAGCAATATTGTCTTTGTTTTTCTTGTTGTTAAACTCACTTTTCTAGTTCAAACAAGTGTTGCAAGCCTAGTGAAACCGTGTGTGGCCATTTTTG
Organism: Capsicum annuum; assembly: GCF_002878395.1. Lineage (NCBI taxonomy): Eukaryota > Viridiplantae > Streptophyta > Magnoliopsida > Solanales > Solanaceae > Capsicum > Capsicum annuum. The sequence goes on from NW_025857976.1 coordinate 479, forward strand.
ATTCACTAGCACTTTGTTGTTCATCTTGTTGTTCTTGCATTGGTTGGAATATCTTGATACACACTTAGCATTGTATCATTTGGTATCAAAGCTCAAGGCTAGGTTTTGTTCTTACAAAAACAATCTTAGAAAGCTCTTACCAAAAAGTGTGTTCTTGAACATTGTGGTAAAAAAATTGGTTGTTTATCTACAAAAGTTTTACTTGTTTAGTTGTTTTTTATGTTGGTTTATTTCTCATCAACACAAAGAGTGTCTAAATCTAAAGTTGAGCTTAATGAAAAAGAGAATTGTGTTGTGAAAAAAAAAAACCTTGGAAGTGACCATTGTGGTGTATTATTGTTGTGTTCTTGAAGGTGTTGATGTTGTGTTCATCCTAAACCTCTCCTCATCTTATGTATTAACTTTTATAAAGATAAATAGATCCAAAAAGGTTGTAAGGCAAAACAGAAAATTGTTTGTGAGAAGACTTGCCAACATCACCTTTTCAAGACTTGACAACCACTTTTCCTTAAAATAAGGAACCTTGTCTTGTGGGACTAGTGAGGTCAAACATCACCTTTTGAGTTTTGAAAACAAAGAAAAAAAAAGGGGGTTTGAAAAATATTACAATACTTTATGTTTTCCATCCCAATAACTAGTCATCCATTACAAAAGATCTAAGGGGACTAAGACTTCAAGTTGACAAACTATTTATGTGGACCCGCGGCCATTGACATGCTGCCACGTCACCCTAGTTACTGTTCACGTGATAATTAAGCTCAAATTTGGATGTTCTTGTTTCTAATTATTGATTGCTAGTTTCCTCTAATTAAATTGAGAACTAATTAACAAACTAGTACATTCCTACTAGTTTGTCACTTGAAGCCTTGTGTTCGTGTCAACATTTGTTTGTGTTCTTTTTGTCATTTAAATACGTTGTAACTCTTGGCTCTAGTCCGACAAGAATTCTTTGAGTTTCAAACAAGAATCCATTCCGGGAAAGAGCATAATCATACCTTACATATTCATGGGTTCCTAGCCAATCTACAACACTTGT
>NW_025857977.1:0-3725 GCF_002878395.1 Capsicum annuum
ATTTACATGAGGTTCAACATTCTATTCCATAGAAAGTACTATTTTCATAACAATCTATACAACTCTATAAAGAGATGTATATCCATGAAATTACACTGGATATATTATCGTTTATACAACCAAATAAGTAATAACCTTTAAAGTTTGTCTGTTAATAGAAACACATAATAAAGTGAAATCCGGGTACTTCTTTTAAACTGTTTTAATTGTTTACTATCGATAACAAGTATAAATTCATTAAGTGCTCATTAATAATAGACATTTCGAACTTCACTCAAGAAATTATACTGTATATATTATCGTTATATAGATTCACAATGGAAAATGTGTTCCGCAAATACAAATTATGAATTGCATTCAAATAGAAATTTACAAACTAGTTTTTGTACTTTTTTTACGGGAGAAATTGCAGGAAATAAGAATTAGGTTTTGTTTCTATTTCCATTCATGGACAGAAATTCCAAGGCGATGAAGGAGGAGTTTGAAGCTCCAAAGGCGATTTTGAGCCATCAATGGATAGATTTCCAGAGCATATAAAAATTAAAGCGTTGGAGAAAATGGATTTGTCATCTCTTTGCACCGTTGCTTATGTCTCTCCAATCTTCAATTCTGCCGTCACACATCTTCCTTCCGTTTCGTCTTCCGATCTTTCTGTAAGTTGACTTAGCTCTTTTTTTCTAATTAAATGCCCTAATTTTATTGTTGTAATAGATAAAATGAGTTATATTGAATGTGATATCGGACAATAAATACAGGGTGATTTCTTTCCAATGTCCTGGCCTTAGTGAACAGTTACCAGTTGTCTGCTAATGAGTAAGAGGTGGCAAGTATTTCGGGGAATTAGTCGAGGTGTCCGAAAGTTGGCTAGTACACCACGATTATAAAAATAAACTCATAGCCTTAGTGAGCATAATACATATGAAATTAGTAATTTGTTTTGTTTAAAATTCGAGATAAGGTGAGAGTGGCTTTGGTGGAAGCCTGATGAAGGAAGCGAGGCTGAGATGGTTCGGTCATGTGATAAGGAGGGGCACGGATGCCCCAGTGCAGAGGTGTGAGCAGTTGGCTAGGGATGGTTTCAAGCGAGGTAGAAGTACAACAACAAACCTAGTGTATTCCCACAAAGTGAGGTCTGGGGAGGGTAAAATATATGCAGTCCATACCGCTACCTCCGAGGAAGTAGAGAGGTTGTTTTCGATAGACCTTCGGCTCAGAATAGGGAATAGTACACAAGGTCGTAGTGAAACATGAAGCAGGATGAATGACATAATAGAAATAAGGAATAAGAAATAATAAAATAGATATCAGAGAAATACGAAATAAGAGAAATACGAGCAATTCAAAATAAGAAATAAGAGATAGGACACTCACCTAGTAGTAACATACACTCACAGACCAAAGACACCCACCACACCCAAACTCTCCGGAATAGAGGCTCCTACTAATAGACACAGTCCTAGGATTACTAACCCAGCTACACAATAGCTCTCCTAACACCTTGCTACAACCCACTCACTTACACTAGCCTTCTACCCTTATCCACGACCTCCACACCTTCCTATCTAGGGTCATGCCCTCAGTAAGTTATAGGTGCTCCATGTCATGTCTAATCACCTCCCGCCGTCCTCAACCGAGTTTTCCCTCCATCGTACATGTCCTTAATAGCTCTGAAGTACACTACTGGAACCTCTCCCACCTTCAAGTATCTCTAATAAACCTCCCTAGGGACTGTCATACACCTTCTCCAAGTCGATGAACCCCATGTGCAAATCCCTTTTCCTTTCCCTATACTGCTCCACCAATCTCCTCACCAGGTGGATTGCCTCTGTCATCGAGCGACCAGACATAAAACCAAACTGATTCTCCAAAATGGACACGAACCTCCTCAATCTCCGCTCAACCACCCTCTTCCAAATCTTTATAGTATGATTCAACAGCTTAATACCCCTATAGTTATTGTAGCTCTGAATGTCACCCTTGTTTTTATATAACGAAATCATCATACTCCATCTCCAAGCCTTAGGTATCCTCGCAGTCTTGAAAATATCGTTAAACAAATTAGTCAACCACCTTAAAACTGCTTCACCAGTATAGTTCTAAAAATCCACTAAAATCTCGTTACGCCCCGTCGCTCTACCCCTCCGCATCCTTCGAATAGCCTCTCTGACCTCCTCAACCTTAAAACGTCTATAGTAACTGAAATCACGGCTCTTCTCCGAGAGCTCTAACTTTCTTAACTCAATGCATCTGTCTCCCTCCTCGTTCAAAAGTCTATGAAAATACTCCTGCCACCTCTTCTTAATGCGAACATCCACCACCAAAACTCTATCATCCTCCCCCTTAATATACTTCACTTGATTAAGGTCACGAACCTTCCTCTCCCTAGCCTTAGCTATCCTATACAACCTTTTTTCCCCGCCTTTCTCCTCTAACCCCGCATACAAGCTCTCAAACGTTGCTGTCTTAGCAGCCGTAACTGCTAACTTAGCCTCCTTCTTTTCTACTTTATAGACCTCTCTATTCATCCATTTCTTCTCTTCGTCTTTACACTCAATCAACTTAACATATGCCCCCTTCTTAATCTCCACTTTCTTTTTAACTTCTTCATTCCACCACCATTCCCCCTTATGCCGACCTGCCCGACCCCTTGAAACACCCAACACCTCTCTAGCCGTCTCCATGATGCAGCTGGCAGTCTTATCCCACATATCATCCACGTCCCCCCTCCACTCCCTCACCCCCAATCCCTCCACTTTCTCCTCTATCTCCCACGCACTAACTGGCATCAAGCCACCCACTTAATTCTGGGTCGACCCTCACTGGCCCTACTCTTCCTGCTCTTCTTGATAATCAAGTCCACCACCAAAAGCCTGTGTTGGGTCGAAAAGTGCTCACTCGAAATGACTTTACAGTGCTTACATAAAACCTTATTCCCTTTCCTAAGCAGCAGAAAGTAAATCTGAGTCTTGGCTAACGCGCTTCTTCGGAAGGTAATCAGGTGATCCTTCTTCTTTGAAAAGCTTGAATTCACTACCACCAGCCCAAAGTCCCTCGCAAAATTCAACAGAGCAGCCCCCTCACCATTTTTATCGCCGAAACCAAAACCTCCATGCACATCGTCATAACCTCTCTCACCATTAGAAGGAGGTGGTTACACATAACATGGAGCAGCTCCAACTTACCAAGGACATGACCCTGGATAGGAAGTTGGCAGCTAGAACTTTTTCTAGTTAATTACTGGTTGATTTGGATTAACCTATTTATGTGTTGTTTACTAGTAGACTAGCTAAAACCATTAAGAGGCATTTCCTGAGCTTCACTTTGCTAATGCCTATGTAGGCATCAGCAAATGCAACTGGTCCAAACATTCGTGGTAAGATAGTCTGATTAATCTTCTAATTATTGAATAGAATGCATATGGAGAATGTGGAATGAATGAATGTCCATTTGACCATCTTTAATTTTGCTAATGCGATTCTTACTTCTGGGATGAACTTATAGCCGAACTTATAATACTAGTATCTTTGATTTACACAGATATTAACTAGATGAAGAGACTCTAAAACATGTCGTGCATAGGTCCCAAGAGCCAAGAGTTTAATAGTGGGTGCCTCTAAATGAAGAATGATTCCTTCATTATCAATATTCTCAGTGAACATATCGAAGATTTGAGTTTGCTCAAATGTTCCCATCTGTCTTACGACATTCTTCGTGCAATTGGAGAA
>NW_025857978.1:0-3354 GCF_002878395.1 Capsicum annuum
AGTTCTAAGTTCTTGAGCATTAAAGAAGTTTTACTCTCCATGAGATATATGCATGAGTTTGAAAGTATTGTTTAAAGCTTTATTTAGTGTACGAGTAATGAGAATAAGAGAAGAGTTCAGATTTTAAAGCTAAAGTATAATGACTCACGAGATTTGTGTTACATGCTTCATTCTACATGATTTATGAGCTTATTATATTAGACTTATTCAAGCTATGTGAGTCATTCATATTTGCATGTATGAATTGATTAAAGAGCATGGATATTATTTTATGTACATGCATACACCCCCATATACTTAGTACATTCCCGAGTGTTGATCCACATATACGTCTATGTGCTATATTGTCTTATAATGTAGGTTCAGGTGCTCAGTTCCAGCCTCGTCAGTGATTTTCAAGTACCTTTGTCTACATCTCCACAGTGGTGAGTCCTCATGGTTCGAGTACCTATCTTCAGACATTTCTATATTCTAGTAGATATGTTATTGCTTTCAGCTCAGTTTGAGTCGGTTGGGGACCTGTCCCAATGACTCTCTAGTTCATGGAGTAGTAGAGGCCTTGTCAGACAAGTTATCAAATTATTAGTATGTTGAGATTTCCAGTTTTGTAGTCATTTGGACCAAGTATTTTCTTTGTATTTTCTATCATTTGATACGACAGTGCTAGTGTTTTGTTTATTTCTTCACAAAATGAGTTATCTTATGTAGTAACGGGCTCAAAGGGTTAGCTTGGGACTACTTGTAGCCTTAAGCACCATGAGACATTCCGGGAGGAGATTCGGGTCATTACAGCCATATAGATCTTCTCTTTGCCTTGAGCCAGAGTGAACGCAGCAAACAACTCTTCATTTGCACAAACGTGGCGGGTGGCACCAGAATCCATCCACCATTCTTGAGGATTTTCCACAAAGTTATATTCAGAAAGCATAGCACATAGATCATCCATTTTGTTCTTGGATTCAGCCATATTTGCTTGATCTTTCTTTTTGCCTTTCTTTAGGTCACAACAATCTGTAGACTTGTGGGCAATCTTGCCACAATTAAATCATTTCCCTTTGAATTTCTTCTTAGGATGATTGCTTTGTTTTCCAGTTTTCTTCCACTTCTTTGAGTTGTTGGGATCGTCTTCTACAATATTTTCTCCATTCATTACAGAATTTCCTTTCGACCTCCTTCTGTGGCTTTATTGTCTTCCTTAATGTGCAACCTCACAATGAGGTCTTCGACTGCCATCTCCTTTTATTTTTGTTTCAACTAATTCTCGAAGTCCTTCCACAAAGGTGATAACTTCTCTACTATTGCAGCTACTTGAAATGCCTCGTTCACAACCAAACCTACAACATAGTTTATATGAACATTAAGAACATTTTTAACATGTTCAAATAAGGTATTCATTAAATTCATACCTTCAACAAGGAGATCGTGGATAACGACTTGCAATTTCTGTACTTGAGAAATGATAGTCTTGCTGTCAATTATTTTGTACTCAAGAAATTGTGCAACCAAGAACTTCTTAGTTCCCGCATCCTCAGTATTATATTTCTTTTTCAGCACATTTCATAATTCTTTAGATGTCTTCATTCTACTATAAATGTTGTATAAGTCATCTTGGAGGCCACTTAGGATATAATTCCTACATAGAAAATCAGAATATTTCCATGCATTAGTTACAAAGAATCGCTCCTGATACGAAATTTCTTCGGGTATATCTGGAGTATCTTTTGATATAAACCTTTAAAGACATAAGGTTGTCAGATAGAAGAATATCTTTTGTTGCCACCGCTTAAAATCAACTCCAAAAAAGATTTTGGGCTTTTCCGCTAGTTTCATAGCAGGTGGCACAATTGTGCGACTGATGGTAGCAATATTAGTTGTTGCCACACTTTTCACACCATCAACATGACCGTCTGTAGTAATTTTTTCTGTCACAAAAAGACAGTCAACTTCAGTATATCACAATACTAATAAAAAGTTTATAGCAACTTTAAACACTACTTGTTTCTAGTATAACAATGATGTTTTTATGACTTCAAATCGTTAACCGAATGAGATTTAACTTGTGATGAAGTTTTTATTTCTTTAAATCACTTGTTAAGCTCAAACAGAGTAGAAAGCATAAAGCTTTAATCTCCTAAAACCAAAAAATACAGATTACGAAGAATAATTTCTTAAGATTGTTGTTTCGGGTATACAATCTATATGTTTATACACTAAACTTCAACACAAGTTCAAGACCTTTTCAAGAACATTTATGAAGTTTTTCAACACCTTCAACACAAGTTCAATAAGAACTATCAAATAAGTGCGTTATATTTAAGGAAACAAGATGAAGTAGAAATAAAGCCAAGTCCTCCCAATTCACGGAGTATCCTTAAGGAATTAATTCCCCTCAAGTACCCGAGGTTTCTCCTAGGATAAAACGGCTGCAAAATCAGAATGTAGCTGTACCACAAACCTTTTGGTTTTCTATCTCACTCAACGGGAGATGATCACATAGAGTTTTTAGAAGAAAGAGAAATGTTTTTGCTATGCAAAATTTTTTTTGTTCAACCTGTGAAAAAAATTCGGGTTTATATAGCCATGAAGTGCCCCTTCGAAAAGGAGGCAATGGTTCATTGAAAAGGTGTATCATTTTGAAATAGTCACGTCTATCCATTCAAAATAATATGTCTTTTCCGAACAGTTCAACCATCCAAACAGTAGTTCCTTTTCCCGAAATGCTATGTCTTTTACTTGAAGAGTTGTTTCCCTTTCGAGCAACCTTTCAGCATTTTTCTGCATGCACCTTAATGGAGGAAAAAATATTGCATTTTTCTGTTGGATTTTTGGATTGATTTTTTCCATGTTTCAATTAAACTTTGTCTAAAAAATTAATCTCATCGATCATTTTCCAAATTCAAATCCGAAGTTGAAGCCGAGCGAGTGACGATGATGGCACGAGGCACCTCTTGGTTCTTGCCTCACTATCCACTTGAAGGAGTGTTTATTAATAAGAACAATAAAGTTACTTTCTCCCACCAATATGGGAGAAGTAGACTTTCTTTTAGTGAGTACACTTTTCATTTAAGTGTGCTCACTTTTCCTCTAAGAATTTGCCTCCATTTTCCATTCACACCAATTGAACCAACAGTACTTGCCATTTATATTTCTAATTTTCTTAGTGAAAATTTTGATCTGCATTATAAAGTTAAGGGAGAACTAACTAATTTAAAATCTTGGATCCACCAGTCATAACAACAATAACACACCCTGTAATTTCGGCACTCATAACAACAATAACACACCCTGTAATTTCGATTGGATTTTCGGATTGGTTTTTTTCGAATTTCAATTAAACTTTGTCTACAAAATTAA
>NW_025857979.1:0-2192 GCF_002878395.1 Capsicum annuum
GCTAATGGGTATAAATAAAAGAGAGATGATAGCGGTTAACTTATCTATGTCATGCCAGCATGAAAACGCAGGCAAAAGCTTTTTCAAAACATGAGTTGAAAGTTTTTAATAGAAATACTTTCATGTATTCAAGTGTTCAATCAGAATATATCATAGTTAGAATATTTAAATAAAATTTACCGACAAGTTTAGGAGGTTAGGATAGATTTCACTTATAAAGTAATATACGTACCACTTTTCCTACCTTGTTATTTTTCTGTAAGATACATATATACATTTTTTTTTTTTTCATTATTTAAGGTACATATATGCACCTATTGGGAACCCTCTACCAAAGGCAAAAGGGGTGGTAAAATTGGACGTGTCCATATCAGAAATTGATCAACGCGATTGCATAGTGGCCACAAGAATTTTTGGACCAAACTGTTTTCTGTAGTGAGCCCTTCTTTGTGGCAAAGGACCCTAACAATGTATCTGCAGGTAAAATTTACTATGCAATTCTTTATATTCATTTATTCCATTGGGGTTCATATCACGTAAGGACACTGAATTTTATTCTCTTTAAGAACAAATTTACTGTAATAATATTTTTGTCTCATTGAAGTAATTCAGGCATAGTAGCGGACCCACATTTGTTCAAGGCCAGTCAATTGACATCCCCTTCATCAGAAAATCTACACTTATATAGACGTTGAATCTCTTTAATTAGCTTTTCGTATGTTTATTTATATAGACGTTGAATCTCTTTAATTAGCTTTTCGTATATTTATTTTTTTATATATTTTTTGAATCAGCTAATGAAGACAATGGCTATGTGGTGTGTTATATGCATAATGAGAGCACAAGAGAATCAAGTTTCATTGTAATGGATGCCAAGTCTCATGATCTTGAAATTGTGGCTGCTGTGAAATTGCCTCGTCGAGTGCCTTATGGATTTCATGGGAGATTCGTGAAGGAAAGTGATCTCAACACGCTATGGAAAGTCGACGGCTCAGGTTTGCTTGAATTAGGCTTCAATCTGAAGTAAATTTAGGTCGATTATATGAACTTTCACTATTTTGGCATATTAAGCTGCTTGTATTAGTCTTGTGTATATGTATAGTGTGTATTTTTCATAATTGCATTTGTTCTAACACAATCAAAAAATATTAGGACATGTCGCGATAAAGAATGACTACGTTTTTATTCATATAATATAAAAACATACTTGAGCTCATGGTTATAGCTTCTATGCATAGTTAGTTAATAGGTAGGGATCACTATTAAGAAAAATATGGCATGAGAATCCAAATGCAAGTTTATCAACATCATATTTCCTGACTTACTTCCTTTTCCTCGTCAAACTATAGGGAAAATTTCAAACAACCATACGTTGAATTTTTCATTATTCTTTCATCCCCTTGCCAACTCAAATGTATCCTTCATAAGAAACTTATCTTAGTAATTCTTGTGTGTAAAATAAATGAATTTTCAGGCAATCCTTTATGTTCCCAAAAAATTGAATTTTTTTATATCTAAAGATGTATTAATTAATTCTTTTCAAAATTTTCTTTTCTTTGATGAGATTTTCAACTATCTCAGATTTTTAAGAAAAGTATGAAAAAAAAAACAAGATAATATTGACAAATGACCCTTTATTTAATGTCATTAACTACTTACTTTCTCGGGGTATATCCAACCGAGGAAATGAGATCTCTCGTCCTCTTACAAAATGAATAGAAGAAAATAATTTTTTTGAATCTCTTGCGTAAAAATAAAAATCTCTTGTCAAAAGACATAGCATAATGTAAAAATCATTTATTTTAAAATAGAGGAAGTATTTCTTTTTTTGTCATGATGTTGCCAAAATGAATATAATTAAGAGATAATAACAAATTACTCTTTAATTAATATAGTAACTTCATGTCACACCCTAAAAATCGCTTATTTTAAAATGGAAAGAGTATACTTTTTCTTTTTGGCATGATGTTGCCAAAATGAATATAGTTAAGATCCATGATGTTGCCAAAATGAATATAGTTAAGATCCAACCTGCACTACCAGCTTTTTGATTCAATTAGGAAAAATATATATTTTTAAGCTAAAAATTGAAAATAAGATTGATAACTCGACATCTACTTTTTAGCCGGTTGAGAAAGAATTAGACGTTTTTTTTTTCAGGGATTTGTCCCTTGACAACCTGGACTTACACT
>NW_025857980.1:0-1014 GCF_002878395.1 Capsicum annuum
TAGCAGAAGTTTTTTGAGTAGCAAAATTGATGATCTTTTCACGAAGTTTTTCATCAGTAATTTCTTTTAATAATTCAAGGACATTATCAGCAGTAAGAGTTTGAACATTTAAATCAAGATCTTTGAATTGCGCTTGAAGTTTATACATTATTTCATCACAATTACAAATATCATTATCACAATCATTACATTTATCAACCTGATTGAGTTCACTATCAGAATTAGGTAATTCAAAATCATTTTCAGAAGTAGAATCAGACTCGGAATCAAAGGTATATAACAAATTATAAACTTGGTCATGAACTTCTTCAGAAAGTCCTAAGGACTTGAGTTTTTGTAATTTGCAGTTTGGAGATATATGACCATACTGGTTGCACTTATAGCACTTACTTTTGTTCAACTCTCTTTTTGATCTATTTTTCATGAATCTAGTAGACTTACGGAAGGATTTTCTAGTTTCACGTTCTTCTTTGGTTCTATGCCTAGAACGTTTATTTCTATAGGATTTATTAGGCTTGGAATATCTTTGGGTTTTTCGTGCTAAAGGTTTATCCATATCAAATTGTTCACAAAAGTCTCCTAATTGGGATTTTTCTCTAAGTTTCTCGAGCTTAATTTGTCTGGCTAATTTTAACTCGTTGCAAAGGGCTAAGCCTTCTTGAGTACAAGCTACAATAAGCTGACCATAAGTTTTTTCTGAATACTGGACTTCTCCATAAGATCCTCTAAGTGGTTTTCTAACTCTTTCAGCAAATAAAGGTGGAAGACCATCAATGAATTTAGCTTTCCAATGGTCATACTTACTTTTGGGTAAATCCATAACCCTACTAAGAAAGGTGTCTTTTTACCATCTAAATTCTCCTAAGTGTTTGCATTTTAAACCATTAAGAAGAGTTCTAATGTTTTCATACTGATTGGTAAATCTTCCTCCAAAATGTTCAATAATTGTAAACATAAGGGTATAGATAGCATCTGATCGTCCTGCCCGAAGTGGTCGACCTAAATTATCTTTTC
>NW_025857981.1:0-1371 GCF_002878395.1 Capsicum annuum
TATGGTCTGGTAGGCTGAGTGGCATACCCCAGCCTAAGAGATCTTTTCTATTTCGGTTGGTGCTTTGGTTCGGTCTTCCGACTTTGGCTTAATCCGATATTATTATATAGTCTGGTAGGCTGAGTGGCATACCCCAGCCTAAGATATCCTGTAAATGGTATCAGAGCTTTGAATTTTCATAGTAAATATGTTAGGTGAAGTGATGATGCTTAGCATAGATATAAGACTCTTCCAACTATGGATATGGTAGAAGTAAGTACTAAAAGTACAAAACTCGAAGAGGTAGATTTACCTCAAGATATGGATCTACTGAATAAATGGACTATTCCTAAAGTTGAATTAAAAACCATATATGAATATGGATTTTTTGATAAAATAAAACATAAACAGATTATTAAAACAACGGAACAATCTCTTGCTTTAAATGCTGATGAACAGACTCTTCAACTCCTAAATAAGCGTGATATTGATATTTTTAAACGTAATTATAATTATATGCATATTGGCTTAGTTCAAATTGCCTTTCGGCCTCTAACTCTAAAGGGTCTTCCCGAAACATTTTTAGCTGCTTTGCGTGATGCCAGAAATCTAAATTTTTGAAAATTCTTAATGGGATCTATTGAATCTACTCTTGCATATGGTCCTGTATATTTTAACACTCAGCCAAATTTACAATTATCTTTGACTGATGTAAATATTCTTCACGCTTTGACATTAAATGTTAAAACTCATGGATATGATTATGCCCCTGGATCTGAACTTATAGGATTATCTTACCGCATATACTATCGATTATTATCAACTCTAAATCCTCGATGTAAGTTAATTGATGATAATTCTGATTGCACTATGTTTATCGAAGCTAATTTTATAAAATCTAGGGTCACTACCTGAAGACCTATTAGATGGGATGAAATTGATTTTCCCCAAACATGGATTTTAAATTCAGTCACTTCCCCAAAACAACTGGCGGACGATGTGACAAATTCAGAGTTAACTCAAGTAACTCAAAACTCTGATGGGCGAGTTTGTCTACAATTCGATAACAATCCTCCTGTCTATAGAAATTCTTTTTCTTTACCACGAAGGCTCCCTTCAATACATCATATTTCTCCGATTGAACCAGCTGAACCCAATTATGGAGCGGCTAGGAATCGAGCGGCATCTTTGCATACTATTAATTCTGCAGATTCGCATATTACACCTAAAGGTGTAGAAAAGATAAAAATCAATTCAAAAACTAATATAGTTCAAGATTTTGATAATGAAAATCCTACTCCATCTGAAATGGATTTTGACATAAATTCTGTTTAACCATGATGACACAACTTATTGATTTTAGCCCTGGTTCTCAGGCAAGAAAATATATTC
>NW_025857982.1:0-1191 GCF_002878395.1 Capsicum annuum
TATTATGGCTCAAAAAACATGACTTGCAAGTCTTGTTATGATGATACCAATTCAGACCAATGCCATATCAGACTCAGACTGATAGACATTTCAAACTATCACGATTTTAGATATTCAGAATGTTGTATGTACCGAAAAGGTTAAAATTGGGCATACAAAGATGTTAGGTGCTTCCCTGAAGAGGGCTTGAGTTTAAGAAACTCATTACCTAAAACTGTGGTTTACCGACCCGGGTATATTATTATACGCTGACTTAAGTGTCGTATGACATATCAAATTCAGGAACTCCAACCCTTACGGCATACTCGGGTTGGAGGCTTCCCCACCGAGTCAATGGCAGATTCCATATCGCTCGTGGAATATCAGACTTATAGGGGATACCACCTAACTCAGAAGTAATACACAAATCAGAGTTTGAGATTTACAGACAGGTTACATGTTTTCAGAAGATGCCCATGTGTTTTTCAAAAACTGTTTTATGCATAATGTTTGATGAATATTTCCCCTCACGTATTCTATATATATATATATATATATATATATATATGTTCAAGTACTCTATTTTGGATTGCTTCGCCTGCCAATACAATTGTGCTGACTCCCCCTTCCTCTCAGGTACTGCGGCACAGTCTAGGGGTCTAGATCCTCAGTAGAGTCTACAGACAGGGTTGTCTCAAAGTTCAGTTGGTGAGCCTTCTTTTCTTTGGAGGGCCTAGTCATTTAGGTATTTATTTTAGTATGGTTTTTAGTCTGCTGGAGGCCTTGTCCCCGTTATTCAGATAGTATGTCAGTAGAGATTTCGCAGACTGTTGCAGATGTTTATTAAATATGGTTGGGCATGTTTTTAGGCCTTTAACTATTTTAAATTATTGACTGTGTTTTCGTATTATTGTGTCTATTCCATATCACTTTGATCATATGAATTATGTGCATGATTACTAGATAGATAGAGGGTGTTCTGGGCCTTCGGGTTCGGGAATCTCATCACGGCCAGGGCCCCGGCTCAGGTCGTGACAAGAATTTTACCATCAAAATTAATTATAAAATTCACAAGACCTCAACAATCTATACAAATGGACGGAACCCATAATACCTATATCAATTATATACCAAAGGCAAAAGTAAGCTTTATCAACACTTGTGAAAAGTTTTATCATCCATTATACACATTCACTGAGATACTAGTTAGAG
>NW_025857983.1:0-2708 GCF_002878395.1 Capsicum annuum
AAGACTCGGGTACAACACGCACTCTCCTAAGTCCATATCCGTGATTATTCCTGTATCATGTGTGCATTGAGGAGGATCATTTAGGGGATCTCATGTCGGTTGCTCTCAAATCATAGAATTACACATTGAGGATCCTAAAAAGTTGCGTGCAATTTCAGTTTCAAATACTACCCTCGAAATTTTCAGAGTGCATCTTCGTGCAGGTTGTGGTGGTAAAATCCACAAATCTTCAATTCCTTGATATGTATTCCACATGTGTGGACATGTGTGAAGTAGAGATTATTTCCACGACAACAGTAACAAAGTTGGCACTGCGAAATGCTTATGATCGTGAAAGGACTTGGATGCATTTTATAAACAGATTCCCTCTGCTTGAGAAACTCGTGATAGATGGTTTCAATAACAAAAGTGAAGTTGAGATTACTTCCATGCCAACGGTCCGATATTTGAAATTTTTGGGTGTTAATGTCCCAGCTACGACTTTGGTGAATTTTATTAACAAATTCCATCTACTTGATAAACTTGTGATACAAGATTGTTTCCGTAATGTGCAAATTTCTCATAGGCATTTGACAAGCTTTGTGCTGAAGAATTTTATCGAGTCCACAGATTTCAGGGCGGTAACAATAGATGCTCCTAAGTTAAAATCCTTTGGGTATACAGGTTGCATCACAGTTTTTCCTGGAATCGAAGCTTCACCAGCTAACTTGGAATTAGTTTATTTCCATTGATACCCCAAATGGCTCAATGATCGCTGGTATATTTGGTTAAGAAATATTTTGGAGTCTTTTGCTCATTGCAAACACCTTGGGTTGATTTGCCAAAATGAACAGGTAATCCTTCCCGCCCCCCGCCCCCCGCCCCCCTTTACTTTTGGATGTCCTGTCTTCCACATGTTTAAATGTTCCTTTATCACATGTCATACTATGTTTTCTTTTTGCGCAGCCCCTAAATAGGAGTATGTATATATTGACATATCTTTAAAAAGGTTCTTGCAATGGATTGGTGGCATATTAGCTTTATTTACTTAAATGCAGCTTTTGCTGACCTTATAAAGGCAAAAAAAAAAACTACCTTGTGATGGCTGTTTTTTCTTCTTCCATATGTTTACCATGTTCCTTCATTGCATGTCATACTACATTTCTTATTCCCCAAATCCGACTCACGGGATATTTTTATTGGGCAAAACCAAAGAAAGTGCTTGCAAATTATTATTCTTTTGGCAGCACATCAAGAATATGATAATTGGATTGAAGAAATTGAAACATTTCATTAGAGAACTGTAAAGTGAAGTAAAGCATTAGAACATAGAAGCTACCTTTTTGAGTTGCCTTCAACTATGCAAGTGTTTGGTCCTAAATATTTTTGAATTGCTTTTTGATGGTTGTCAGGTTATCCTCTTTCCTGAAGAACCACGAGAGATATTAGTTCCAACAATCAATGATCTTGAGAATCTGGAACTGCAAATTGCTTTGCCTACTGCCACTTCTCAAGATATTTTAGATGACTTCATTTGGATTTTTCAGGGTTTGAAGTCTCTGTCATTGACTTTGTGCTCCGTCTCAGAATTCCTTGAGGTACTCTACAATCCCAATTGTTTTTTCACCACAATTCTTGTTCCTATTGCTGTGGTTGTTTTTTGTTCCGTTGTCTGTCATCACTTCGAAACTCACTTAGTAGAGAGATGGATGAATCGATTATGGATTGGCTAAGGACAAAATTTTAGTATATGAATGAGAATCTGTTAGTTGAAACTTGAATTGAGTATGAGTGAGAATCTGAATTGCAAACTTGGCAGTATAGTTGGAGCATGTTAGTGCTTCTTCACTACCGTTGTTTCTTTTTTCGAACTGCGTTGTAATATTTTACTTAAGCCGACGGTCTAGCGGGGACAGTCTATTTACTTTGTAGGGGTAAGGTCTGCGTATACACTACTCTCCCCAGACCCCACTTGTAGAATTTCAATGGGTATGTTGTTGTAACTTGTTAGTCTTGTTAGGTTGGAAGTACTTTTCCTCTGTTATTAGTTTGTCTTTTTAACTGTGTTTGTCAAACTTCATATTCTCTTATTGCAATTGCAGTTTCCGCTGAGAGGATGATGCAAGGGTGCTGTTAGCAGAACTAGTGCACAATCCAAAATTTAAACATAATGATCGGAAAGAGTGCTTTCTTTGCATTAAGAACTTTTTGAACTCCGTTTTATTTATAGTAGAAGAGATTTGAGAAATTTTATAACTGTTATTGCAACAGAATTGTTCCATGACGTGGTCAGTCAATATGCTGTTGGACCACCTTTTTGAAGAAGTAATTTGGAGGAGAAGTTAATAACATAGCATGAAATTTTGTGTTTTCCTAATGTGGATGTTCCTAATGCTCTCTTGAGAACTCTGTGCTTACTCTGTAAACATAAGAATCAATATTACTTTTTTAATTTAATAAATGAAGTGAGATATCCTAACAAACTTGAAGAATCACAACAAACTAATCAGATATGTCTCTGTTATGACTTTTGTTGCATCAAAGAGCAGCGAGAGTAAAAGGAAGACAAAATACATAAATAGACCCTAAATTTGAAATTTGATCTTAAACTTTGATAGTGCACAAATAGGGTCTTTTATTATTCAAAACCTGAACAAATATGACCTCCAATTTTGCAACTCTCATGCGTGAGTTTCACGCAAGCCTATGTGGAAAGCTCATCCAATCAC
>NW_025857984.1:0-1133 GCF_002878395.1 Capsicum annuum
CATTGTCATTTTATGGGCTAGCACATATAGTTAAAAGTTTTGCCTAAAGGGTTCATTGATTAAAGCATTTAAGGAATGAAACAATGATGTTTTGGATAAATATTGGTAGGTGACATCGTTCCTTAATTAGAAGTTTCAAATTTGAATCGAAATTGAAAAACAATATAGTAGGAATAAGAGCTTTCCCTTAAACGAGGGCAGAATAATCTGGATTAGACGACTCGAAAAGTTATCTTGTTTGTACTAAGTTGATAAACATCCATTTTACCGAGTGATTTACAGAATGGTCGTGAAGGTGGTTGGTCTTGAACTTTTGACTTTGTTAAACTCATGGAGAAAACTTCAAATTTAACAACTTTAGACTTGACCTGAAGTGCTCACAAGACAAACAGAGATCAAAAGTTTAAGACTATCGATTTTAAAGATCATTGGATTTAATTCCCTACATTTTACCTTACCTTCCTCATGGTTTTTAATGAGAACTATTGAAATTGTTCCAGATTTTGTGCGGTTGATCTTTAACTTATTTAAGAATGAAGTACAGTTATTTTGTCCTCGGAGATTGTTGTCCTGCTACTTCTTGAGTTGAAGGTATATAGAAAACACTCTCTACACCAATAACGATAGAAATAAGGCTTGAATACATCTCGTACTCTCCAGATCCCACTTGTAGAATTACACGTATACATTATTGTTGTTGTTGAATTAGCAAATAAAGAAGTGAACTCCACATGGGCTACTACCACCAAACCATGGGCCAAGCCCAAACAACTAGGATGTATTGGGGAGGTACAAAAATATTTAGTAAATTTTACATATATACCGATATGTTTACCATTAATTACTAAAAATCCCAACATCTTTCAAAATCTCCTAAAATTCCAAAATTTGACCTCTGATGATACAAGTTAATTACATTAGATACATACTGTTGATACATGTATCTAATGTGATTAACTTGTATCACAGTAGATACATACATTAGATACATGTAGGATTAACTTGTATCTCAGAACTAGTAAAAAATATGAAATGTTGGGATTTAAGTAATTTTTAAGAAGTGGGGGGATTTTTAAAAATTTAAATAGTTATGTTGTGGTTTTAGGTAATTTTTCCAAAACATTTCTCCAAAA
>NW_025857985.1:0-1852 GCF_002878395.1 Capsicum annuum
AGTTATGTTGTGGTTTTAGGTAATTTTTCCAAAACATTTCTCCAAAATTTCGAAACTTAATTTATTGGATCAAAGGCAATACATAAGATGGAAATGTATATATACAAATTCAAAATTTTGAATTTGATGCATTCATCTATTAAGGTTCTTAATTAACACTAAATCGAAATATCAACTTAGCTGAGTGTCTCCTTTCAAATTAGGATTAATTTTGTTCACTTGATTGTTATATTTTAAGTAAATAAGAGTGTGTTTTCTCGAACAACATAAGTATTTTATCAGATCTTTCACTCGCAACATAATATCAAAGTTCTTGAGAGTTTGATTCCCTAACAATTTATAGACGTTAAACTGAACTCACTTGACGTTAAACTTCTAAATGATTTATCACACTTTCTTCCTCGATGTGATATTACTTGTGGCCAATGCAATAACTGAAGAATTGTTAGACTTCAGGCAATATGATTGAAGTTCAATTTTTGTTTGAACTTTGGCATATGTACATAGAACTTCAAGTAAAAGTACTTGAATTTAGACAAATATGACTAAAGTTCAAGTAAGTAAATATATGTGGACTTCAAATAAATATGATTAAAGTTCACTCAAATATGATTGAATGCAATCATATATATAACTGAATTTTAACCTTATAAAACTACAAATAAAATATCACTATGTATCTAAAATTATTCTAAAATACGTAAAGTGACATTTAAAAAAAAAAAATGATTTCGAAATTAATAATATTGGTCTCCATCTCAATGTTAGAAAAAAATATTATATCTCAAAAAAAAAAAAAATTATATTTATTCCTCTAACTCCTACTATTAATGTTGGTCAAATATGCTAGCTATTACCAAAACGTTTCTAACATTTCAATTTTATCAAATTAATTGTATTTATGACCAATAGTCTTTAATGACTTTTACTTCTCTTAAATATTTGTATATTGATAGATGATTAAATGAGAAAAACCTCATGTCTCTTTACCAACATATATTCTATTCCCTTTTCATTAGATGCATAAGTTTTTGAA
Organism: Capsicum annuum; assembly: GCF_002878395.1. Lineage (NCBI taxonomy): Eukaryota > Viridiplantae > Streptophyta > Magnoliopsida > Solanales > Solanaceae > Capsicum > Capsicum annuum. Next base: position 1,037 of record NW_025857985.1, read on the forward strand.
AAGTGTTATTTTTAGACATTCTTTTCTGCTAGATTTTCTTCGACGAAATCTTTATTAATTTCTGATTCTTAATTTATACTAAAGAATTTATACTTCCTCCATTTTATATTACTTGTTATATTTGCTAAAAACTTTTATTTCAAAATAATTGACATGTTTAACGATTCAAGAGATACTTAGACATTTTTTTTCAACTTTATCCTTAATAATTTAATGAAAGTAATTAACTTCAATAGATAATAATAATATTTAAAGTAAATGTAATATGATCATATTAGTCAATTTGCACGTCTAATTAATTTCTGCTTACAAATTATGTAAAAAATAAACATGTGAAATAATATAAAATGGAGGAGTAGAATTATAAAAAATATATCTATAATGAATAAAATATCCTTAACAATAATGTCATTTACACACCTCAACTTGTATTAATTTTTTTTTTTTTAATATTTGTGATTTAAGTATTTTTCATAATATTTCTAGCATTCATTCATCTTTATCTAGTTCCTAATGTAGTGAGTCATAGTTTGATGCTTTATATATTAGCAGCCAGGAGAGAGAGAGAGAGGGCACATAGGACACAAGTGGATAGTAAAAAATATATTTTGAAAGAGATATTTATATATTTTATACAATTTTATAGGCATATATATATGATCTTCCATTAATAAAGAAAATGAACTCACACAATTATTAACTTTCTAAAAATGGCTAATAACAAGTGCCTATCTCACACTCACAAGCTCTCTTTCTTCTTTTGTCTTCTCCTTGTTTCACTTGTTGGTAAGTAATTAATTACTTCATCTTTTTTTT
>NW_025857986.1:0-4330 GCF_002878395.1 Capsicum annuum
ATAATTTGAAATAATATAATAACGATAGTAGAAATTAAAGTAAAAACATTTTAGACGTGGTAGAAATCGCCACAATATATAAATAATAAAAATCATATGATTCATAAGTGTCAATCTTATTTTATAACAACCCAAGAGAGTCACGTATTAATGTTGAAGTTTTATAGCTTCCTGGTGTTGTAAACGTTCACTTGGTTAAATAAACTAGTTCATTACCAAAAATTATGTTGAAGTTTTACATATTTAATAGTTTTCATCTTTTAAAAATTACAATAAAAATTCAAATAATTAAGTGATGACCCAAGTTAACATTGACGTAAGAGAATACTCACGCACAAATGTTGTTGTCTTGCGCCTCTATATTAAGCCAATTTGATAACTTGTGAATCATTAGTTACTTTTGTAATTAATGAAACCTCTAATTAAGTAATTTTACTATTTATTATATTTAAATAAATTTAGAAACTACATATTAAATTTTTTTAAATATATAATTTTAAAATATATCAATAAATATAGTCAAAGCTCAAAACACTTTATAGTTGCCAACAATAATTAATTACACCAACCACTTACATCTTCTATGTTATGACAATCTTACAGTTACATCCCCAAAAGCGTTAATCTTATTTTTGCTAAAAATATTTAAACCTTGCATATAATGAAAATCCTACGTAACCGAAACTTTATTTAACTAGTTATATATAAATAATTTTTGAAGGAAAAATAAATAAAAAAGAGATTATATATAATAAATATTACAGTTAATAAAATCACAAAAATTTACGTACTTAAAGTCATAGAAATTTATAATTTATAGTGGGTATATCTTTTAAATAAGTTGTATCATATTCTATTTCTAAAATATTTATTTATTTTTTAAATCAAATCTATGAATAAATTTTTTTACCCTTGTTTTAAATATTCGTTAGAATAACTTCGTAAAAATATTTTATTTATATTTATGGTTATAATTTATCATTTGAAAATTATATTATATATTTAATTATAGTGACACTTTATAGGAGGAGTAAATGTAAAATTATCAAAGTACATGTGTAACTATTTCATTTTAAAATTTAGAAAGTATATTGATATTATAAAGTGTTCAATATTAATCATTCATATGATCATATATGATCATATTTTACCAAAAATGACATTTTAATGAATGGTCATCTATTATTACCATTTCCAATGTGGGAATTGACTTTTAAGTTTAGGAATAACAAAGACTTTAATTTTCTTTGATTAAAAAAAGAATTAATTTGTTTTGAAAGAGAGGTCATTGCTGTCTTTTTACAATTATGACCATATTTGGATCAAATTTTTATGGCCAATTAGCACTATTCTTAGAAGAAAATTTACTAAACCAGTAAAGGATTATATGATTTCTGATTGCAAGAAAAGAAGAGAGTATTTTTTTTCTACAGTATATGATCATCAACAATATTAATGTGGGATTCATGATTGAGGAGCTGTCACTTGATAAACACTTTTTCTTTTTCCTCTTTTCTACCCCCCACTTAATTAAGCAAATTAAATAAAATGTAGAGATTTTTTTCAAGATTCTAATCCATCAGTTCTTAAATGGTTTTGAAATTTATTTTCTATTCTATAATTATGTTAAATCATTAAGCCAAAACTTATAATTTTAAAATATTTTTCATTAAAAACTAGATGAAGAGAACTGTGAGAGGAGACTCGGAGCACTTTCCTTACACCGATGGGGTTAGATCAGGGATGGACTCCTAGCCCATTTTGTTTGACTTCATGATGGATGTATTGACGCGGCAAATTCAAGGTGGAGTGTCATGGTGAGTGTATGTTGTTTGTGGATGATGTAATTCTGATTGATGAGAACCCTAGAGGAGTTAATGCTAAGTTGGAGGTTTGAAGACAGATCCTAGAGTCTAAAGGGTTTAGGTTGAGCAGACCAAGACGGAATATTTGGAGTGCAAGTTTAGTGACGGGATGCATGAGGCGGATGTGTGGTCGTGAAGCTTGATACAAAGGCCATTTAGAAGAGAGATATAGTTTCAAATATCTTGCGTTAATGATCTAGAAAAATAGAGAGATTGACGAGGATATATCTTTTTTTTATTATTTCTACCTTATCTATTGAAAATATAGTTATTTCTTTTTTATTTATTAAAAATACAACTAGTTCTATTGTGTCTTCTATATTTTTTATATTTTCTAATTTTTGTGTAATTTTTTCACTTTCTGTTATCCAATTAGTTTTTTTTCTTATTTTATTAATAACTCTTTTTGCTCTTACTTTTTGTTTACATATCTGTTTCATTCTCCGAAATTTCATATATACTACCTTCACTTTCTAATTCATAATCTATATAATCTATCTGTATATATTCTGTATTTTCTATTTTTATTTCTGATATTTATTTCTTTTTTGGGTTTTTAGGCATTTTACAACTCTAGCTAAATGTCCTAGTTTTCCACAATTATAACAAGTACATTCTTTTATAGATTTCTTTTTCCTATATGGTCTTTTATGTTTATAATTTTTTACGATTATAAACAAAGCCCAGAATTATCAAAGCCCAAAATTATATTTATTTACGATTATGAATAGCTAAATTTATAAATTCCTGACAATCATGATATGATAAAATAAGTTCATGTTCGTTACTTTATAGTAGAATTATTCGAAGAATAGCATTTTAAGAAGTTTATTAGCAAAGTGAAAAAGGAGAAAAATCCCTAAGAACTATGCCATCCTAAAGGTGAAATCGGTGAGGCAAGAAAGTCGTGATAGGAGAGTAGCCAGAGTAGAGGCGTTGTTTAAGGGAAAAGTATCCAGATTACCATGCTAATAGTGACCGAAGAACATGTTATTTAAGAATAATCTAGTATATAGTAATCTAAAATGATCATATTTTGTCATGTGTATGATTGAAGGAAATATTTTGAAAAAAGCATCATATAAAAAATGAATACTTATTTATCTGACGAAATGGTAGATAAATTTAAAATACTTGTTTTGTATGTAATTAGGGATATAGAAACTATAGATATAAGAAAAATCATATTGGAAAAAATATTTGATAAATATTTTATGACTAAAATAAATTATATACCACACCTACCTACCTACTCTTACAAATATCTACATGACAAACTTACACGTCGACCATGATAAATTACGTATATTTAGAATATAGGAAAATGGACATGAAAAATATACAATTAATAGAAAGACTAATGAAAAAAAATCTAGAAAAATATATGAGAACTAAAGATACAAAATATATGGAATTCCTTAATGAAAATATACAAGAATTATTAAGATTAAAACAAACAACCAGTAAATATTATAAAACATTTAATAAACCATAAATTACTAAAATCCAATTCCAAGTTATCCAAGTTATTCGTAGAAATCTAAGCAACATATGGACAATATGACAAGCTATATATCTGATGAAATTAAGATACTTTGTTTATATATCATAAAAACTTAGAAATAGAAGACATAAAGAAAATAATATGGGAAAAAATATTTTATGAAGAATCGTTAAGTCTAGAATGGTTAGAAGAAATGCATGATCTTAGCTTATATTATTCAGATAGTTATTACTCAGATAATAATAGTTATTATTCAGATGGATATTATACGGATTTAAAATGTTAGAATATACAGAGAGTGTGTTACACTCGCCTACACATCATCGCTACGTCAACGCCACGTCAAAGCCATGTCATTGCCACGTAAGAAATTACTATTTTTCTAAAAAAAATAATTAATCCCCCACTTATTATTTTTATATAATTTTTAAATAAAATAAAAATATATATATATATATTATTTTATTTATATAAAAAAATATATATATTATTTTATTTATATAAATATATATATAATTATATATATTTAAATAAAAAAGGCATCTCCACCCCTATTTTCTTTCTTCTTCACACCCCCACCCCACTATCCTCACCCGCTACCCCCATCCCTATTTTCTTTATTCTTCACACCCTCCCCACCCCACCCACCCTACCCTCTCCTCTTCCAGCCCACACCCCCTACCCTGCCAGCGCAGCCCCCCTTCTTCTTCCATCAGAAAATCCATTCCCTTTCTTCTTTCCTCAGAAAATCAATCAAGACCTCATTAATGGTGGATCTCAGCCAGTAGCAACTTGTTTACGTTTTCTGTAACCAGATGCATTCTAATTCATCCACCACAGATATGGTGGATCCCTCCATGATCCCTATCCCTAAACCAAAACCAAAAGTCCCATCATCTTCTAGAATGTTCTCTTGTCTCTATTGTTCTCGCAAGTTTTGCACTTCTCAAGCACTTGGAGG
>NW_025857987.1:0-5231 GCF_002878395.1 Capsicum annuum
AATCCATTTTCACTAAATAATTAGCCATTTTTAGCAATTGCTACATATTATTTTAATTTTCTTAAAAGATTTTGTATCTTTTTTAGCATATTTCTTCTTGAGTTCCTTTTTAAAGGTAAATACCAAGATCAATGAACTGCACAAGTTGATAAATAACAAATTCAAGAGGGTTATGGAAGCTATCAATGCAATCAACACTGTTGAAAAATATTTATAATAATATTTACTTTCATTATTCTATATATTTAGATATTATGAATACACTTTCATTTACAGGATCCCAATGCTGAAGCTGCAACTAATATACCTACTGTTTCCTCAACTATCACCCCAAGATATTAACTTATTTATTTCAGTATTCCAAATCAGTCTAATACATCTATGGTTGAGCTACAACGGGTACAAAATTAATAAATTATATAACTATATATATATATATATATATGCAATACATTAATTTTTCTAAGTACGTTTGTATTTATGTTTTTTAGAATATAGAAATACATGAAGAATTTATTAGTCCACCATATTAGTCTATCTTTTACAGGATCATAATGTTAAAGTTATGGAAGATATACCTATTGTTTCTCAATCGTCACCCCAACATACTAGTATTGATAGTGTACTCTGTATTTTTAGATACATCAAGAAAATCCATCTCAAATAAATGTCAAAGATACTAATCAAAATGTACATTCGCCACCCTCTGTGCATGCCATCATAAATAAAAGTGATGAACAACTGATTGAGGTTGATGGTGTAACTACATTGGGGTCAGATACTAAATAACAATATAAAATTCCTGATAAATTCCTTCCAAGGTTAAACTTGATAAAAAGCATCATCGTACATCCAACTAGATTTATGAATGAGATTACACCTGTATCAATATAGAGGAAAAAAAAACCTAGTTGCTGAGATGTGTTCCCTTTTACAACAAAGTTTGGATCATCATCTGGTATCCTATTATATTTTTTTAGCTGTATTTGTATTATTATTTATCACTTTATAAATACATCTTATATATATGCATGCAACTTTCAGGTACTTCTGCTAGTGCATGTGATTCACCCATATTAACCAAAAAGCATTCATTTACACTTTTATCATCTATTCATATTATATGTATATAGAACAAGTATTTGAAATAAAGAAGGTCTCCTTACTACACGTGAGTGGAAGTATGTTACTTTTACTTTTTTTCAACTGATTATCTTTTTTTATCTTATTTAAGCAGTTTTCATAATACTTATGGCAGGAAGGACAATAAAGATCATTTCAAGAGGAATAAATTAGACATGACAATTTTATTACAGCTTGGTGTAGAACATGTCCGTGATAAGAATTGGTTAAATAAACTATTTTTTCTAGGCCAATTACTGAACGACGCAATACATATTACATTGACTTTATTTTATTATGTATTTGATTTTATATAATTCATTCATACAATTTAATATTTTCACCATATTAATGTCATATTTTGTTACCTGTGTGAGAAAGATAAGTACGATCTTTAAAGTAACTTTAATTACACAATTATTGATTGTGTATTCAAGATTAAAGTACAAAATTATAAAAAAAGTATGTGAATTCAGAAAGTGGTACATCTTCTACACATGAAGAATATGCTATATGTGAATTCATCAATTGATATAGGTTGATGGTTAGTGTCCTATGGCATACACTGGATCATGTTCTAATTCCTATTCATGTGAAAGAATGACTTTACTAGGTGCTTGTTATAGTATCGTTATTAAATAGACGTTTATACGTTTATGAATCATACAACTCTGCAATCCATGATGTCTATGTCAAAACAAAAGTGCAAAATTTTACAAAGGTTATACCTTCTTTCCTTTTGAACAACAACTTTTATTACAAAAAGTAGACGTTGATTGGAAGAGTTACTCTAAGTACATAAATAGAGATGAATCTGATCCATTTGAGGTGATTTTTGTCAATGACATACCTCACCAAAGCTCTGGCAATATGTGTGTATATAAAACACATCTATATTTTATTTGTGATGCTTATGTTGGTGCATATTGTAACACATTTTTTTATGTTTTTAGGAATGTTGGTGTTTATATTGCAGCTTATGCGAAGTATCTCATTGATGGTCTACTACTTTGCACCCGATATGCTGCTTTGCTTTGGAATTATGGTCAAAATAAGATAAAAAAGCGGTGATATGAGTGATGATGATGAACCTCCAAAGATGCAAGGATACCTCACTGATTGGGATAGTAGCAAGAGTATTACTATTTTGTAGTGATAGTTTATGTTCAAAGAAAGTCTTCGGGATAATATGGTTTTGGATGGACACAATAGTGTATGTGGTTTATGTGATACTAGTTTTATTTTGTTTGAACCGTAGTCTATGTTTACATTTTGAATACACTTTTGCTTTTGTGGTCTTGAATGAACACAACAGTGTATGTCATTTATGTGATACTGATTTCATTCTGTTTGAACCATAGTGCATGTGGTTCTGTATAGACATAATATATTTTATTTGTGATTGATTTTCTCTCAACTTTTTGTATATTAAATTGTCTCAATTTAAAGGTATTGATATGTATTTCATACATGGTTTATAATCTTAATTAACATATATTCTATCTCAACCTATTAGGTTTACATATTTATGCACAAGTACTTAAAAAATGAAAAATCATGTATGTATTCTACACTCTCATCCTAATGTTAATATATTTATGTGTATTCTTGATTAATTGATACATGAAAAAGCAAAGAATATAAAATATAGAGAAAAATAGCTATCACTATACTCATGAACACAATAGTCGTCTTTAGCATATTCATTGTTGTCACGACCTAAGACTACCCTCTAGTCGAAACATGGTGCTTAGAACTACAAGTTATCCCAAGCTATCCTATGTACTGGCATGATGCTTGAGCAACAAATTTAAAAAATATATATAAATGCTAAATTTGCTGAGCGGAAGCATAATCATGAGATAATCTAAATAAATACGATACTATAAAAGTTTACAACAAGATAAATCTGAAGAAGAAACTTGAATTACATGTAATGACTCTGTCTGACTATCTATGAAGCCTCTAATATACTTTATAAAGGTATTCGGTACATGACCTCAACTACCCCAAATGAATACATACGAATAAGAAAATACAATACAAGAACTGCAACTGACTCGAGTCCTCAAAATAAGAGAACTTATCACCTACTGGATGGAAGCTACAATCTGTTTGACCCTAGTGTGCGGGATACATCCGGTACCTACATCATAAAGCTATGTAGCCACAGACACATATATGTGATCATTACTTTGGAATGTACTGAGTATGCAAGATATGCACTAGTCATGAAAATTCTTAAAACATGCTTTAAAATTGAGGACATAAGCTATTTGCTGAAATATGCATTTAAAACAAGTTTGTATGTAAAAACTGTAAGGCATAATGAAATTTATAAATCATAAGCTAAAACATTTCTTTAAACTAGGTAGTGGTAGAAATTTGAATACTATATATAAATCCCAAGTTAAAGCTAAATATGCTGTAAAAATATACTGAGGATCATGTATGAATAATGAGAAAGAATGCATAAACCTGTAAAACAAATGCAAGACCAAGCATAAACATGTGTTGAAATAATTTGAATAAATGAATAACTAATATGTGGACACTTGGTCATGCAAACTTGAATTGATATAATCTGAATGCTGAACTGAAATAATGGGAGCTAACTTTAACCAACATGTCCCAATTTGAGCTAATCGTAGTCCAACTTGTGACCTCAGTTGAAAGGGTGTTAGTACCTTGCCAAGGGTACCACCTCTGGCTGTATAGATCCACTAAATTATTATCTTGAAGGACTAGGGTGTCACCTTCAACTGGAAGGAGACCCCTAAGAGAGTATCAACCCTATAATGGTAGGAAAAACTCTTATAACTTACGCTGGCTATGTAGTTCTGGAACTTAAAGACTGCTACTAAAAGCCTCAAGCTCAACCAGCAAGTGAGACTTCATCCCTAGATTCACTCGATGCTAAGTTTTACTCCTAACTGAAAGACACACATGTTTAACTGAAATATGAACTGATAGCTAATGTGCTCAAGTGATGGTGTTCTGAAAATAACAATGCATGTATAATCTGAAGTAATCATGAACATGTAAACTGCTGTACGTATAATTTCCTAGGTATCGGGTACTCATAACCCACCAGCTCTATTCATAATAACATTAATTGACACTAAGAGGAAATTCACAATTTATGCCCAAAAACTCAGCAACTTATCATAATAATAAATTCATGATTTTTAACATGAAAAGATGCTATTCTTATGGAAAAACATGTATTCATGGTTTATTACAAAATAAACTGAAGAAATTAGGGAAAACTCATATTTGACCTAGATCCCAAAATTGGAAGGGAATTAAGCTTGAGGATTGAGAAATCTTAATAACATGGGTATATCATTCATAACTTGATCATATGCTTTAAATTTAGAAAAATAACATGTGAATCATGCATGGACATGAAAATAGCATGAAAGATATATTATGGGCCTACAAAGACATGAATTATCATTAAAACATGTTTACAAGTGAAAATTATATCATGGATGATTGAATTTAAGCTTAGAATAACAATTGGGTAAAAGTAATAGATTATAAAAATTATAAAATTTATGAATAAAAATCATAATTTAGGCATGAGGATGAAAGTAGATCCTCTCTGAATACCCACATACCTTATTACTTTTGATTCTTGAATTAAAGTTTTAGGGATTTGGACTTGGAGATAAAAAACTCTAATTTCTTGCTGTGGGAGAAGAGAAAAATCGTGTGTTTATTGAGTAATTTGGTGTTGCATTGATAATGAGAGATTTGGGGTTGTTTTGTCTTTTTATTCAGCCTTAAAGTAGCTTAAACAACATAGTTTTGGGGTTAAAAGAGTGGGAAAAGCCCAAAAAATCCATTAGAAACCATATGGAAGCTTTTCCAATGACTTAGTCACGAATTGTAGGGTCTGGCCATGAGTTGAGACTTGAGTCATGGTTAGAAGTCCAATTGTAGCCTCTACTTCCCAGATTAGGACTCCCTCCTAACAACCCATAATGAGACATTACGAATCATAGTCTGGGCATCTTTAATAGTGCTTTAGTATTTTGGCCATAACTTTTCATTCTAATATCAGATTAAGGCAAAAATAGTATCATTTGAAAGCTAATTCAATT
>NW_025857988.1:0-1982 GCF_002878395.1 Capsicum annuum
ATTCCAGAGCTAAAAGGAGACATTGGAACACTCCATAAAACCCATAATGTTTATCAATCTATATTTGCAGGTACAAGCAAACGAGTTAGTGGAAAAAGATACCAGAACATGAACATGAATAAGATATTTGAAAAACCATTTATACCAAAAGCACAAAAAGGCCTCTTGTTCATACCCCAATAAATTACCACATATCAAGATAGTTTGAACCAAGATAAAAAAGCTTCTAACCATAGAGCCCGAGGATATATAGAAAATATCTACAAAGTACAAACTTTTCTAATCCTTAACCCCAGAGCTATAAATATCCAAAAACCAAACACAAACTATATAACCCAAAAATTGCAAGGTTACAACAAGCTAATCGCACTACCCAAAACCAACCCAAGCTTAATAAAAACTTGTTTCGACTATGAATTATTAAATACCGTATATACCTAAGATGGAGAAGAACTAACAGCTATAGAAGAATTACATAAAGTATTCACCACCTATAAAAGAGTAACCAAAGGAAATCTATTTTATATAAAGTTTTATACTGCACCAGCAGAGATATTATACGATGAGATCAAACCAGTTATACAAATTATAAAAATAGGATTAACCAGAGATATGATTATACTGAAAGATATTGTGCAGCATCCAGAGATACCCAAAATTAAGATACCTGATTTTTACGCAAATAAATGACTTATTGGAATAGTTACAGTTATTTAAGAATTATTAAATAATTATATCAATGGAAACCCAATATGGAGCTATTATTTAAGAGATCATCAAATGATTTATTCAAATTCAAGAGAACTACGACAAACAGATATGGAAGATGTTAGGCAATGGATAATGACGTTACTTAACTCAGAAAAACAATCTACTGCAAGAGCAATTAGGAAGGGATTTATTTCAAATGAATCATTAACAAGATATTGCAAGATAATTGGACATAAATATCCAGTCCATCAATGTTCGAGATGTAACGGAGAAGATAATATTATCCCAGAAGTCCGGTTAGAATAAAAGAAAAAATCAACCAAGAAGATAAGGACGTCAGCTAGAAGATAAAAATCAACGGAGCAATAATGAAAGAGAAAGAAGACAAAACAGTAAAAGTTATGAAAGAAAATGACATGTGAATAGTTTCCTTGACTTTAGATACGTAAGTTATTATAGCATTTATTAGTTTTTGATAACTTTTTGACTTTTCTATGGCAAAGTGTTATTATTGTGTAGCTTTAGTCTTTATTAATTTTGTCTTTTTGTAGAATAGTCTTAAGATTTTTTGTAAAGTCTTTTGCAAATAGGACAAGTGTAAAGTAGAAAATAGTTTACATGTAAAATGTGTGAATTAGGAATAGTAGTAGGAATAGTTTCTTTTTCTCTTATAAATATGTAAGTCATTCGGCAAGATAAAGGAAAGACTTTCATATGTTGAAAGCAAGTCTCCTCCTTTGTAAACAAACTTTTGAATATTTAATAAAAAGCAGATATATTTCCAAGGAAAAACTATGGATAAACAAAGCCCAGAATTATCAAACCTACCAGAACAGGTATATTTATTTACGATTATGAATAGCTAAATTCATAAATTCCTGACAATCATGATATGATAAAATAAGTTCATGTTAATTACTTTATTTTAGAATTATTCGAAAAATATCATGTTAAGAAGTTTATTAGCAAAGTGGAAAAAGAGAAAAATCCCTAAGAACTATGACATCCTAAAAGTGAAACCGGTAAGGCAAGAAAGCCGTGGTGAGGAGTAGCCAGAGTAGAGCCGCTATTTAAGGGAAAAGTATCCAGATTACCATGCTAATAGTGACCGAAGAACATGTTATTTAAGAATAATCTAGTATATAGTAATCTAAAGTGATCATATTTTGTTATGTGTATGATTGAAGGGAATATTTTGAAAATAACATCATATGAAAAAGCATGACTACCTATTTATCTAATGGAATGATAGATAAATTTAAAATACTTGT
>NW_025857989.1:0-1338 GCF_002878395.1 Capsicum annuum
TATGTGAGTCTTTTATACATCCTGCATATTTCTTATAAATATTATAATGATGATATTTATACAACTGTATACACCCCCATATACTCGGTCCCTTTCCATGGTAATGACCCATATCTTCGAACATGGGCTGTATTTTCTCGGAATGTAGGTTCAGGTGCTCAGTTCCAGGTTTGACAGTGATTCTTCAGGCACGTTGTTCTACATCCTTTATTGTAGTGAGTCCTCATGTTCCTAGGACGTGATGTCTGATATTGGTTTCACGGAATTGTTTACATTTGATAACTAAGTATGAGTCAGTTGGGGCATGTCTTAATGGCTTGCTGGTTTTACTGATTTTCTTAGAGGCTTGTCAGACTAGTACAGATGTTGGGAGTTGACTAATAAGTCATATTTTTTTATCTTTCTAAAATTATTTTATTCTTCGATAATGATTAATCTGTTGATATTTGAGGGTTATTTATGAAAACCCCATTGATTTGTGTTGAACTGAATGAAAATGGATGAAAGGGTTATCTTGGGGCTACTCATAGCCTCAAGCACTGTGTGACGCTCCGAGAGTCTAACAAGCCGCGTTAAGTAGAGTCTTAATCATTGGTGTGTAGCGTGCCACATCTATGAGCAAGTGGCTACAAGACGTTCTAGGAAAAAGTGTGATTCTTTCTTTCAGAAGTCTATCGTTCCTAAAGTGTATCTCTCTGCTATTGATTCGTGCTATCCTTTTTCAGAAATATGCCTCCACGTCGAGCGAGAAGAAATAATGATGGTCAGCAACCTCAATCCGCTAACCCATTAAATAAAAACATGTCTTATGCTGAATTTTGGGCAGCCTTTCAGGCGCTAGCCCAAGCTGTTACTACAAATGTTCAGGCCAACTCAGGCCCAGCTCTACAGCAGCAGGGAGGTGATTCAGCTGCTGCCAGGATCCATGACTTCATGCGGATGAATCCGCCAGAATTCTATGGATCCAAGTCTGATGAGGATCCATGGTAATTTTTAGGAGAGGTGTGGAAGATTACTCAAGTGATGTATATATCTGAGGAACATAGTGTGGAGTTGGCTGCGTATAGGTTGAAAAACCTTACTTATGACAGGGTTGTTTCTTAGAGAAAAGGTAGAGGTAAGGGAGCTGTCCCTACAACTTGGCAAGAGTTCCAGGATGCATTTCTAGATAAGTTTTTCCCTTTGGAGATAAGGGAGGCCAAGGTGGAAGAGTTTAAGAACCTGCGACAAGGCTTTATGACTGTTAGGGAGTAGTATCTAAAGTTCAATCATTTGGCCAATTATGCTCTTGACTTAGTGGCTGATAATCGGGCTAGTATAAGTAAGTTTGTGACTGGA
>NW_025857990.1:0-1053 GCF_002878395.1 Capsicum annuum
ATGAAAGTCTTGCCTTAGATTGCCGTATGACTTACATATTTATAATCCTAAAAATGAAAACGCATAAACTATTTACACTATTCCTAACTTTACATCTGTTAAAACAGTAAAAGACTAATAATTGTCCTAACTTTACACTTGTCCTATTTACAAAAGACTTTACAAAAAAAATCTTGGCACTTTTCCATAGAAAAGTCAAAAAGTTATCAAAAAATAGTAAATTCTATAATAACTTACGTATCTAAAGTCAAGAAAACTATTCACATGTCACTTTCTTCCATAACTCTTCTTTTCATAACTTTTATTATCTTGTCTTCTTTTGTCTTTTGTCTTTATTTCTCCATTGCTCTATTGATTTTTATCTTCTAGCTGACGTCCTTATCTGCTTGGCTGATTTTTTCTTTTATTCTAGCTGGACTTCTGAAATCACGTTATTTTCTCCATTGCATTTTGAGCATAGGTGGTCTGGATATTTCTGTCCTATCATTTTACAATATCTTGTTAATAATTCTTCTGAAATGAATTCCTTCTTAATTGCTCTTGTAGTTGGTTGTTTTTTCGGATTGAGTAGTGTTAAAATCCATTGTCTAACTTCTTCCATATCTGACTGTCGTAGCTTTCTTGAATTTGAATAAATCATTTGATGATCTCTTGAATAATAACTCTACCTTGGGTTCCTATTTAGGTAGTTATTTGCTAATTCTTGAACAATTGAAGATATTCCAATAATTCATTTATTTGCATAAAAATAAGGTATCTCAACTTTAGGTATCTCTGGCTATTGAACAATATTTTTTGGTATAATCATATCTCTGGTTAATCCTATTTTTACAACTTGTATAACTGGTTTAATTTCTTCATATAATATCTCTGCTGGTGTAGTATAAAACTTTATAAAAAATAGATTTCCTTTGGTTATTTTCTTATAGGTGCCGAATGCTCTATATAATCTGGTATAGCTGTTCGTTCATCTCCGTCTTGGGTATATACGGTATTTAATAATCTATAATTGAAACAAGTTTTAACTAAGCTTGGGTTGGTTTTCGGTAGTGC
>NW_025857991.1:0-2185 GCF_002878395.1 Capsicum annuum
ACCTGTCCACTTCTGTTAGCCTTCAGTACTAATCATACTTTTACAACTATGAGTCGGTGCCTCTGTAAATCAACACAGAACAAGCTAGCTAATCTCAACAAAATGATACAAACTGAGGAAAATGTTGTCCTTCAAGTACTAAATGAGTTCTTGTGACCGCAACAACACTTTCCAAAAACTCACCTTCTTCCACTTCTCTTTTCATTTCACATGTTTTCTTGGATTTAAAAATTCCCCACACCATCCTTCCTACAATGATCACCAATGCGACACCAAACAGCCCGATAACAAAACTAATAACCAAAAAACCCCATATTCTCCTTTTCTTATTTGTCTCTAAAGGTGACACTATAGTGTCTTGTTTAATATAAGTTAGGAAAATTTATTTCACTAAGTGAAACTCTTCCATTTTTATCAAACATGGCACACTTCGTTGTTCTTCCCTTGATCATCTCTGTTAAATTCTTGAACTCAATCGATATAGGTTGTCCCATTGGTCTAAGATCAAACTTTCTAAGGTGATGGTGCTAATATATAATGGTGCATTATAAACTATGAAACCAATAACAGAAATCAAGAGATTGTAACCTGATATGTTGAAGTAATGAGAAGACAAGTTTCCCAAATCATTGTACAAAATGTTGATTCTTTTAACATAAGGCACCGAAATAGTTCTCGGAGGAATTGAAAATCCACTAAAGTTTGCACCATTTTCCCACAATGTCCTGCTTCTTAACCTTACTAATGAGAGTTTCATTCCTGCTAGACTTGAAGGAACACTAGCATTGTGTAAAGATCCAGTATGTTGATGAACCAAATTTTTGAAAGCGTGTTCATAAAGAATAACTTCTAATGACTTTGTAAGGCTGTTATTATGAGAACATTGAACAAGAAAAAATAGTTTCAAGAGAAGGAACAATAGAAGTATATACATGTTCTGTATAAAATTTGATCTACTTGGGCATTGTGAACCATTCTTGGGTTTCATTGAATTTGGGTAACTATTTGGTTTGCTTTACTTTCCAACAGTATGAAGGAAAATGAGCTTGAAAAGTGCTTGAAGTGTAGGAAGAAATAATGGTTGGAGGTGGAAAGTCTTTTTCTCTTTTGGACTAAGTAGGCCTATAACCAAAGATGTGATAATGAAGTTGGTGAAAATCGTGGAAGATTCAAACAAAAAGTGCTAGATGAATTTTTCTTATTTTCCTCCAAGGGTATCTATAGTATTAGCTACGAGTTCAACAGAACCAAATAGCTTTGACTAAAAGCCTGTATATTTACTAAGAAATCTACTAAATATTTTAAATTCAGTAACTCATATTGGTCACTAGTTTCAATGGTATCTCGAGCCCACAAAATTTAAATTTTGGATTTTCCTCTACTAATAGACAACAAATACTAAAAAAATATATACGCAAAATGATTCAGAACACACCATTATGGAAAAAAAAAGAAGAGGAAAGTGAAAGAAGAGTAGGGTTATATGTTTAAAGTCATGCTTAAGTTGGTCCAGGGTTATATGTTTAAAGTCATGCTTAAGTTTGTCCCATTAGTATAATAATAGGGATGTTGATGAAGGTGGATGTATTGGACCAAAGGAAAAGGACTGTCAAGGCAAGGATCAGTATATGGCATACAAGCGTAAACAAGTGGTACTGAAGCAACTCAGAAAGCACCCAAATTGCTGTGGCAAACCCAAGCACTCCGGTAGTAATTTTCTAAAAATATTTATGGAGAGCCAACATGCCAAAGGAATTCTCACCCTTTCAAGAAAGTCGCTCCCACTTGTCACTATTAGCTGCAAAGAGGAATAGGTACCAACGGCAAAAATTGCTGATGACTCTAGAAATGGAGAGCCAATATGCCAAAGAATTTATACCAATATACAATACAACATGACACAACTGAGAAGAACATGTGAATTTTGATAAAGTTCAACTTGCCAAATAGAGACAGATAGAACGCCTGAAATTTTCACTTGGAGAAGAAAGAAGGGCAGAAAGAAAAGACACAAGTTCCAGATAGCATTTCAACCACATTCAAAGAACTTCTTTGATAACAAAACACCAACATGATATATACTTCAAAAGAACACGAAACTTAGCACAAAATAAGTCTTCTTCAGCTTGCTGGTGTCAAAGAAACATGTCAAGTTAAACAACCTTCACTACCACAAAGCCCAAAA
>NW_025857992.1:0-2494 GCF_002878395.1 Capsicum annuum
ATCATCAGTGAACTGGTGGAACTCTACTAAACAAACTCTCTACATAATCTATACTCAACTTTTCTATAACTACACTGCCTAACGACGACAAACAGGAAAAAGGGTTAGTTCCTTTTTTTCTCTGAACAAGAAAGCAATCGTAAAAATTTTAAAAATAAAAAACCTTTCAAATTGAGTGGTTTTCGAACACGAAATGCACATGAACTCCTCCAATACGAATAGAGCTTCAACTTCTTTGACTCTTCTCCACTTCCTGCCTAGCAACTCATCAATAAAAATAAAGTGATTAAACCAAAAATTAGCTCTAAAAACTATTGTTACCTTTAGGAAAAGTAAAACAACAGCAATTACAGAAGTTTAACTTTAATTTAAGTTATAAAAAACAAAGCTAATTACAGATCCTAATATAAAAAGATCAAAACTTTAATTAATTATTATCGCAGAACAAGAAGACATCCAAAGGATAATTGAATTAGTTAGTACCATAACAATATTAACTACAGATCTAGAGAAAATAGATTAAAACTTGAATTAATTAATTTGTATAATGGATCAATAATAATAACAGATTTGAAATAAAAGGATTAAGGCTTGAAATAGTTATCAACTGATGATTTACATTGTTTCCAAATGCGTTGAATAGTTCTTATTGATTTCTTGAACAACATTGCAGCTTGTGTTATAGTTCCGTATTTAAGACTTCCTTCCTTACTTTTTTTCAAAAAAAACTTTGCAATTGCTTGACTTCTTCTAATTTCAATCATTTATTTCTGGAGGTAGAGTCTATAGGTACGGCGAACCTCATCTTTAGAGTAATGGCAAAAATAAGAGAGGAGATAAAAGGAAGAATGTGGAAATTATTCAAAACAAAAGAAAGGATATAGTAACCAGAAGATACAACAGAACATCTCTCAAATGAAAAGAAGATTTGGCGCCACAAAATAACCATTTGCTAAAAATTCAAATGAAAAGTAGGTTTAGCGCCCAAAAATTGAAACCAAAATCAAATCAGAAACGTAAATTTTTCGTGGAAAGTCCGTACATGACGGAAAATTGGTCCTATTTTCTAGAAAATTGAATTTTGCAATAACGAATTTTTCTTAATTGTTGATAGAGAAAATGAGAGTGAAATTTCAAATTAAAGAGATACACTGATTTGGACTACTTAACTCTTTGCAAAAGAGAGAGACAGCTATGTAGGTGGTTTATTTTTTCAGTAGATTTTTTTTAATACTGTACTCTCTATTGCATTTTTTTAATTACTGTGAAATTTAATAAAAGTACCCTGGTCCAATACTTTTGTAAGAGGGGTAATTTAGTAACTTTAGCAAGGTCAATGCCTATTTCTTAAATATCGTGTCCGGTCAAATGGCGAAACATAATTTGGGATGAAGGGAGTATTATGCTATTCAATGTTCATCAATCCATAAGCAAATTACTTTCTATAGTTCCCAGTAGGTTACAATGAGTCGGTCCGATTCAAACCTATTGCTCTATACAACTCTTAAGACAAATTTATAAAATCAATCTTCTATAAATAGAAAATGTAAATCAAAAATCAATCTTTCAAGCAAATAAAAAGGACCACCCGGTGCACTAAACTCCCTCTATGTGCGGGGTTTGGGCCACAAGGGTCTGTTGTAAGCAGATTATGTTTCCATATCTTGAACCTGAAACATCCTCGTCATATGGTAGCAACTTTAATGGCTACACCAAGTTTATTGGTTACACCAAGACTCCTTTGTAGGCATATAAAATGTAAAAAAGATCGAAGAATCAAAACCATATGATGAATGATTCTCCTCCATTCTTCAGAGGTGAAAATTATAATTGTCTGTAACCAAGAAGAGTCCTTCCTCTGTTAGTTCTTCAAACTCTATTTTCACCATTAATGGCAGTCCTTGCAACAGAAGCCAATCCCCTCAGTTCCTCCACATTAGCATAACTTTTCCTAGTCATCAAAACCTCAATCCTCTTCTCTGCTGAATTCACCGATTTGCTACCTCCAATACTCCCAACAACCCCATAAAACTTTCCATTTTTTGCACTAGACGGAGGTGGAGTAGCTGACATCTCCTTCTAAGTTGGCAGCATAGTAGGCGGCGGCTTTCGATTCTCCTTCCTCAATACTGATGAAAAATTAGGAACTGATTGTTATGATCTCAATAATAGTCGATCAAATGTTAGTTGTTTGGATTAGAAGTTGGGAATAGAAAGCAAATAGAAATGAGCGAGATTGAGAATAAAGGGTCGAGATTACTCAAGTTTACAAGAATCGCAAGGGTCGTGATGATGCCATGTGGCAAGGTGGTTATATACACACTTCATAGGAGAAAGAAGGGCATAACTGAAATCTGGTAAATCAATTGTTCTTCTTTTACTCCCAATTCCTTTCTATCCCCATCTAAATCTAACTTTGTCTTCTCATCTTTTTCCCCTGCAGATCAACTCATTCATGGAGTTCTCTATAAATTTATTTTCTCTTCATAGATAG
>NW_025857993.1:0-1224 GCF_002878395.1 Capsicum annuum
GGGGCATTCCCCAGATAAAATAATACAGATAACCTCGGGTTATTCTGGAACGCCCTGGAAAACGGGTCCCGAAGCATCACACGATGCTTGAGGCTACGAGTAGCCCCAATCTAACCCTTTGAGCCATTTTTATTCAGTTCAACACGAATCAACGAGGCTTACATAAATAACCCTCAAATATCAACAGAGTAATCATCATCCAAGAATAAAAGAATTTCAGAAAGATAACAAAATACGACTTATTAGTCAACTCCCAACATCTATACTAGTCTGACAAGCCTCTAAGAAAATCAATAAAACCAGCGAACCATTGAGACATGCCCCAACTGACTCATACTCAGTTATCAAATGTAAACAATTCTGTGAAACCTACATCAGACATCACGTCCTCATAACATGAGGACTCACATGACAGAGGATGTAGAACAGCGTACCCGAAGAATCATTGTCGAACCTAGAACTGAGCACCTGAACCTACATTTCGAGAAAACGTAGCCCATATCCAAAGATGTGGGTCAGTACCATGGAAAGGAACCGAGTATATGGGGGTGTATGCAGTTTTATAAATATCATCATCATAAATATTTATAAGAAATATACAGGATGTATGAAAGACTCACATAGCCTGAAGAAAATCATAATAATCATGAGAGGATGAAATAAGTATAATAACACATGTGAGTCATTAGATAATTTGTCAATCACTTTCAGTTCATCAAGAATATCAATTCTCATAATTTAAATATCATTAAAATCTTTCGAAAGAATAACTTTCACAATTCTGCTTTCAAATCACTTCACCATTCACCATAGACACAAGGAAACACACACACACTGGGAGATCCTATAACCGACATAAACCATGTGAGCTACATGGATTCCAACGTACAACCCACATTGGGGAGAGTCCTATCCTTGCCATCGAAGTAGGACTATCGATATCAAATCCACACAAACTAGTAATCATTATATAAATCAGCCTCAGGCTCACTCCTACGGGGGTACGTAGTTCTAGAGAAGTAAGGTCGTTTTATACCTCCCATTCGGTGCTAAAGATTTCTCTCGAACTTAGCTCAGATCATTTCAAAGATAATCCACAATAAAATAATTTCAGTAATATATAAACATACATCGGGAGCCATCATGCTTCCCATCTATCAAAATCAACCATGTTGTGGATTTCTTTCACACTCGAGTTCAAAACAACTCCATTAAGACCAAAAG
>NW_025857994.1:0-2317 GCF_002878395.1 Capsicum annuum
GGCTCCTGGACTGGCAATTTCTTCACCCTGTTCTTCAGGCGGGCTCCTGGACTTACAAATTTCTTTACCCTGTTCTTCAGGCGGGCTTCTGAATTTTCTTTTCTGATTTTTCAAAATATGCTCCTGAACTCAAAATAAAAGGTGAAACAGAAAAATAACATCCCATTTTTTAGGAGGGTCCTGGACATAAAATAAATTTCCATTCTTCAAGAAGGTCCCGTCACATTCTTCAGGAGGATCCTGATCATAAAAAATAAATTTCCATTCTTCAGGAGGGTCCTGTATTATTCTTCAGTAGGGTCCTAAGCAGAAAGTAAAATTCAATAAACAAGAACAAAATTTTTGCCCAGTTTGTACTAGAAAATTTTGTGAGCATCATCAGATTACTGTTTTTGAAAAGTATAGAAAGAGTGTGAATCAAAGCCCTGCTAAAGAAATGCGTCTCGTCAGAGTAAAACTAATGACCAAAATTAGAAAGTGTGTCTCTTAAGAGTTAAATTGAAGGACTTGACTAGAAAGTGCGTCTTCTAGGCGTGAATGTTCAAGTTAGGAAGCGCTTCACCTAACAAATGAAAACTAACTTATTCAAATTAGGAAGTGCGTCTCCTAGGGATTAAATAAAATGACTCGACTAGAAAGTGCATCTTCTAGGAGTGAATGTTCAAGTTAGGAAGTACTTCACCTGACAAATGAAAACTGACTTATTCAGACTAGGAAGTGTGTTACTTAACACTTGAAAAATAGCATACCCTGACTAGAAAGTGCGTCTCCTAGGAGTTAAATAAAATGACTCGACTAGAAAGTGCGTCTTCTAGAAGTGATGATTCAAGTTGTGAAGTGCGTCACCCGACGAATGAAACTTAAATTATCCAGATTAGGAAGTGCATCTCCTAAGGGTTAAATAAAATGACTCAACTAGAAAGTGTGTCTTCTAGGAGTGATAATTCAAGTTAGGAAGTGCGTTACCTAACGAATGAAACTTGAATTATCCAGATTAGGAAGTGCATCTCCTAATAATTAAATGAAATAATTTAAATAAAAAGTGTGTCTTCTAGAAGTGATGATTCAAGTTAGGAAGTGCGTCACTTAATGAATGAAATTTAAATTATCCAGACTAGGAAGTACGTCTCATAAGGATTAAATAAAATGATTCAACTAGAAAATGTGTCTTCTAGAAGTGATGATTCAAGTTAGAAAGTGCATCACCTAACAAATGAAACTTGAATTATCCAGACTAGAAAGTGTGTCTCCTAGGGGTTAAATGCAATGACTCCACTAGAAAGTGCGTCTTCTAGGAGTGAATGGTCAAGTTAGGAAGTGCATTACCTAACATATAAAACTGATAAACGCTGACTAGGAAGTGCGTCTCCTAGAAATTAAATGAAATGACTCGACTAGAAAGTACTTCTTCTAGGAGTGATGGTTCAAGTTAGGAAGTGCGTTACCTAACAAATGAAAACTGACATACCTTGACTAGGAAGTGCATCTCCTAGTAATTAAATGAAATCACTCTACTAGAAAGTGCATCTTCTAGGAGTGAATGATTCAAACTAGGAAGTGTGTTACTTAACACTTGAAAAATGGCATACCCTGACTAGGAAGTGCGTCTCTTAGGAGTGAAGGTTCAATTTAAGAAGCAAGTCACCTAGCAATTGAAAACTGAAATACCTGGACAAAGAAGTATGCCTCCGAGGGATATAAGATGATTAATTTTTATCACAATTTGATTATCAAACCTGTGCAGCAATATTGCTTCTTGCATTTGTGAAAATGATGCATTGCAACCTTTGATATTTATGCTCTATTTTTTGTTTCATCAAAGGAAACTTATGAGTTAAAAAACATGGTGGCAGGTTTATGGCTTTAGCTTCCGTAGCTATCACTCTTGCCCTCGTCACATTTAATCTTACTTCCAACCATTAACATCTGTCGCCGACTTGCTGTATCGTTGACCCAAACTCAAATTATTAGAAGTGACTCTAAAGCAAACACAGTATCTTTGCTTTGCTATGCTCCTCAAATAAACCCTTTAAACCTTGGTATTTCCATGAGTTTCCAGACTCGTCTGTTGACAAAACTTTTCTGCATGCCTTATTTCAGCTCACAATCATGTCTCTTCCATATATTGACTTTTTATCTTGCTTTGTGCAATTGAAGAAGCTGGTAGCCAGTTTTAAAATCTCTTCTCACTTGGTATGACACAGATTCGACTCAGAGACACAAGAAAAATAACAATAATTTTTATTTGATGATAAAGATGCCAAAAAATCAAAAATAGAAAAATAAAAAGAAAAGGAAAAAACAATAGGCACCTTTT
>NW_025857995.1:0-1068 GCF_002878395.1 Capsicum annuum
TTTATCAGTATTATAATTATCCATATTATGCCATAACTATATTTCTGCACAGCAAACTTCGCTATTTTATATATTTTAAATCAGTTGCTCAAGCAGTATGCCAGTTCATGGGTTATCTTGGGATCACTTGTGGTTCCAAGCACCGTGTTATAACTAGGGGTAGTCTCAGGTCATGACAACTACATACATCTCTACATGAGATACATACGCGCGAGCGTGTACACACTCACACTCATACATACTATAGACTATGATGTTCTAAATACAAACTAAATACACCACATACAAGATTATATTACCCTGATATTCAACATATTTCATACATACTTTGATGAGTTTTCGATTAATTTGACTGGATCACATTAATATAACTTCAACATACAGTATATTATTACTTTGATTATTTCAAATCAAAGTATTCAATCTATACTTGGATACGTTCAGTGAGCTTTTGACTTCTTGCAATACACGAGATATACATTTATACACATACACACACACACACACACACACTATCGACTATCAAATTCTAAATATGTTGTAATACCCCAAAAAAATTTTCGTTGAAATTTTGTGCGTAAATGTGTTGGGTTCTATCTTCTAGAATGAATTATAAATTTTTCATGTGGAATGTATTATATTATGACCTACCATTGCGTAGAGTATCGAATAATCTTTCCAACTATATATGGATCATCCAAAACGGACACCCGAGCGATGAGTTATGAACATTCCGATCGAACCGTGAATAGTAGTGAACAGTAAAACATGCAGGAAAAAGTACTGAGGCCTGGCGAATTTTTGGGTCAACTTCAAATAATCATAACTCCTCATACACAATGATCTGGGTGAGATACTATATATCAACGGAAAGATATGAGAGTCCTCTTTCTAATGAAATTGGTTTCATACAATTTGAATATCGAAGTAAAACGTTATGGTTGATCTACTTCAGACTATCAAAATAGTCCACCAAAGGATAGATTCGAGAATTAATTGATTTTCAGGGGCGTTTTGGTCATTCTCCCTCACCCAAAATCCGTCCAAACCCTATATTAAAGCCTATTA
>NW_025857996.1:0-1603 GCF_002878395.1 Capsicum annuum
CGAACTCATTCATTTATCCCTAGTTTTACCTAAATCAATTGCTATAAAATCTGTTGCAACAAATGACTAAGTTGTTGAAAATTTTCAAACAAGTACATATATATTACAACAGATGACATATCTGATTTAATTATCAAATAGATATTTGCATCTATTGTAACAGATGACTGAGCTGTTGAAATTAATCCATATTGCTAAGGAAGTAATTATACTCTATTTGTCTTTCAATCTTATTTGTGGTTCCGATCAGGTCAACGGCAGTGGACCTGATCAGAAACACAAACAAGAAGATGGGATGAAATTTAAAATTCATAAATTACCGCCTTCTCTTAGTTTCCTTATTTTCACTACAGTTGTTGTTGGCGTAAGTTTTCTAGACTTGCTGAACATCATTTCTACTCTGGATGCCCGTGACGCTACTTTGTTGGTCTTCTTTTATTTTCTACTTAGGTGATAATCCCGACCATGCAACTTCTTAGCAAAGTGTCCATCTGCATTGTTTTTCTTTCAGAGACACAACAGACGAAATTATATTACCGAATACACTTTCATATTTGCACTTGATTCAGATTTTGCATCTATTAAGATAATTCCATCGGCCAGATTCATTAGAAGTTACTTTCTACCCTGTGTCTCTTCTGTAATTAGCTCTCAGATGATATAGTCTTCCATTAACCACCCATTTTCCCTCAAAAACATTCTCCTACCGCACCTTCTGGCATATAATCATCACCCCGAACGAGCAACCCAACCATATAAATTTTGGTCAGGCTAATAACTATATTATTTTTTTATTCTTGTTTGATGCAGTGCGAGGCTTCGAGGGACCTCTAAGGGTCCAATGCACTCTTAAAGTTAAGTCCAATCGCTATTGGTTCTCTGCAGTGACGACAAGTATTGATCCTTTCTCAAAACTTGACACACATAAACACGAGCACCAACCGTCAATAATTCATAACAGGGTATCTGCACCATCTTCATGACGCCCTCAGCCTTATCAATTTCGAACCCATCAAACTTAACGGTATAATACAGGATCTTGTTTGAATGATCAATGCCTAATCGATTATAAACTGCATTCATAAAAACATTGTACTTTGTGTGTGTTGTCCCAGTAACCTTATTAGTAATACATACTTAACTCCCATACATATGATAGTGGATGCATTTGTACACACCTTATTCTTCCTAGCCCATCTATGGATTAAATTGAATAAACAGATGACTAGTTTGTTGCAACAGATGATACATATGTTTATATTGTCAATCAATTGGAGACATCTGTTACGACAGTGATCCACCTATTACAGAAATCAAACAGATATATACATCTGTTTTAAAAAGATTATCAGTATGTTGTAAACTTGTAAGTTATCTAACAGAAAGAATATATTTTGCAACAGGTTACCCATATGTTAGATTTATTTTAAAGCAATTTTCTTTTTTTTCGAGATATAATAATTTATAAATAGGTCCCTCCTTACGAATATGGATGACCCAGATTCGTACAAGAATATTCATATCGAGTCCTTACATAAACTTCAAAGGCAGTTTGATTGATGAACTCCAGAGAGATTTGGCTGACTTCGGAGCAAGGCTGCCG
>NW_025857997.1:0-1555 GCF_002878395.1 Capsicum annuum
TTACTACAGGATAAAATAATAAACCAAACAAATTAATGAATATATCTTACTCAAAAAGTAAATCATTAAAAGATATTGAAACAAAATTTAAGAAATATCCACGCACAAAGAAAAATAGATTCACTAGATACCTAATAAATCTATTTCATACATCAGATATCCGCACCCCCCTACAAATGGTTTTTTACATTTTATATTTTAATCATGATTTAACTTTAGTCGTAACACATTAAGTCATGTTTTCATCCAGTTGATAGTACCTTATGAGATTCTAAATGAATTTGGCACTTTAAATGACAAATGATACTATTGTGAAAGTAAAATCTTGTTGTATATTGATATTTATAGTTGAGATTCATTTGAATATAGACAGTCACTAATTTCAACTTTCTTTTTGAACCTTGTTAAGCAAGAAGTTTATGTGTTCAATCTTTGGGAGTTTATCATATCATTCTGTTAAATGTAGTTTTAAAATATTTTTTTAGAAGCGTTCATATGGTGTTGTTCATAGCTTTGCCGAACACTCAGTTGATATCTTAGTTTCAAGGTTGAGATACAACACTCGGTTAACATCTCATATGTTAGATTGAATTTGTTTTTTGAAATTTTCAACTTTTATCATTAGCTAAAGTTATAAACCGAAAAAATTGAACCAAATGGAACTAAATAGACAAGAACCAAACCGATGGTTATTTTTTTTGTTTGATTTAGTTTTAGAAATTTAAAAATCGACTAAGTTGGTTTGGTTATGGTTTGGACCAATAACCAACCTAAACCGGTGTATGAATACCCCTACTCTCAGTTAAGCTCAATTCACAAACCTCCCAAGGTGTGTGACCCCAAGTCTCTCCGATTTCCCTAGCTTAAAGATAATAAACCTAACTCAGTTTATAATTCACTGAAACAAAGATTACTTCAACATTACAATATTGTAACCAACTCCTAATACATAAAGACTAAGACCTCTTATCTTAGTACTAAGACCAGGTTCAATAATGTGTTCCTTCAGTCGTCAAGCAACACACTGCTAAGTTAATTTGTTAATTGCCTTTTTGCTTTGTAAGTGTGTGAATAACTGTGAATAAAACTTCATCTATGCAAACACGACTCTCCAAAGAGTTCTTTAGATCAAACTCCTTCATCCATAAGACTCCCATGTCTTAGAGTTCTATTTAAGTGAGGCTGTTTTAATCCAACCTCATACTTTTTCAGTTATCATAGTCCAACTACAACTCTTCAACTTATCTTATGGTAATTGTTTTGGGTTTATATGATTATGATCTACTCCTTTATTCTTGAACGCTTTTCTCTGTTCATCAGTGATCTATTTACCAAGTAAGCTCCTTTAAACAGTGTGGCATTGGAATAACTTAACATACCCATTTGTCACGACCCGCGCTGAGGACCTAGCCGTGACGGGTATCTCGAACCGTGAAGGTCCGAGCACCCTTCTCTATTTGGCATTCATACACACTGTCATATAATATAAAGGGAAATGCAGAAACATAAAACAATACGGTAATCATGGTCGCATTCTGAGTTAAGAATATCAATA
>NW_025857998.1:0-1289 GCF_002878395.1 Capsicum annuum
TGACAACTTTTGATCTCTCTATTTGCTCTTTACTCTTAATAAGGTGGGATGGATGTTGACCATCTGATCCCAACTAATTTAGGATTTAGCCTAAGTTGATTGATTTATTTCATTTCCAGGAATAACATTCACTACAAAGGATAGTAAAAACCGAGATTATGTTTCCTTTTCAATGTCTTTGTAAACTGCTCAACAAAAATATACTGTATTTGAACTACGTCATCAACAACACTTAGGTGCCGTTTGGTTTGCGGTTTGGATGTAAATAATCCGTGATAAAATAATAATCACAGGATAAAAATTTGTTTTACTTGTTTGGTGTCAATATTTGGGATAACTTATCTCCAAATTCTTTTTAGATTATATATATATGTATATATATATATTACTTTATCTTTTTAATAAAATATAAGATATTTTTATAAAATTATGGACAAGTTACTAAAGTATATTGACATTCGCTTTCTAACTTAATACATGCTTAATTATTAAATAAAAAAATATTTTTATATTTAGCTAAAAATATTTGAAAATTTAATTTTTTTAAAAATATAATTTGATTCTTCAAATATTAATGATACTAAATAATAAAAATGAGAGTAATTCTTTTTCACTTTTTTTGATGATGAATTTTTTTAACAAAAAATGAGATTATAAATATTTTATGGAATTTAGAACAAAATAAGTAATTTAACATTAGAGATTCATACACATTTAAGAAATATTTTATTTATGAATATATTATACGGTAAATTTATTTGAATAATTATTATGTTTATTTATATATTTTAATTTCTTTAAAAAATAATAAAAATGTCGACTCCATCGTTGAATTACATATTTTAAATTAAATATTTTTTTAATCACTTAAAAATTGATATTTTATATATCAATAAAAAGAATTTTAATATTCTATATTATATGAGTGATATGTATTTAAATGAAGTGGCATAAACAACAAATCATCTTTTATTTTAATAAACTTAAGTTGAAAATTTTTATTTCAAACTAAATAAGATGTAGTAAGATCTTTTTTAAACACACACGGCATAATCATGAGAAGGCACATGCAAAAAAATTAAAGCTAAATAAGATGAAAATTTAATTTTAAAATACACATGATATAATTGTGGAAATGCACACATACAAAAAATTAAGCTACATAAGATGAAAGTATTATTTTTAAGAATAAATATTTAAAACTTGAAATATATATACATATATATATATATATACATATATATATATATATATATACATATATATATATATATAGATATACATATATA
>NW_025857999.1:0-1886 GCF_002878395.1 Capsicum annuum
CTCATTTCCTGTTTTAGCATATATAGCACATTATACTCAACATAGATGCTTTGAGGTGGTGTTAGCACAAAGGTGGATAATAGCATATTACACCGCTCATAAGTCATTTCTTCTTAAGTTGATTTAAATTTTTGGTCCTTCTGCATAATTGTTAAGCCATAAACATAATTATGTTAGGTTCAATTGGTGTGAGTGGAAAATGGAGAGACACAACCTTTGAGGAAAAGACTTATTGGTTTGGAAAAAGAGTGACTGTTTGGATAGTTGTGTTTGTTTAAAAAAAGACACAATGTTTCAAATGAATTGACATGACTCTTCCAAAAGATACAGCTTTTCGAATGAACCATTGCCACCTTTTGTAAGGCGCACTGGATGGCTATATAAACCTGCATTTATCCATAGGTTTAGGTATGAAAATTTTCTGCAATAAAACTCTTGTTTTCTGAAAATATACTTCGTGTGATCATCAAATCGTTGAGTGAGTTTGAAGAGATTCCAATTGTTTGAGGTACTGATACAGTTGTTTGTTTGGCCATTTTCTCCTGGGAGGAAAATTCCACAACCTCGAGTACTTGAGGAGAATTATTTCTTTAAGGACACTCCGTGTATTCGGAGGACTTAACCATTTCTGTTTCATCTAATTAAATTTCTGGAAAAAAAAACACTTCTTTGAAAGATCCTTTTGTGTTATTTATTGTAATGTATTCGGGTATAAGAATCTGTAATTTGACACAATAACTTCAACACTAGTTCAAGTTTAAAATAAGAACACTATAAAGTACAAAAACACCCTCAACACAAGATCAAAGTGATCTTTCTGAGAAATGTATTTAATTTCCAGAAATTAAGATGAAACAAAAATGTAAAGCCAAGTCCCCCAACTTCGCGGAGTGTCTTTAAGGAATAATTCCCCTTACTGTACCCGAGGTTTTGGAATCTTCCTCCCAGGATAAAATAACTTTCAATCTAACTATAGTGATACCTCAAATAATTATATTCAACGAACTCACTGAATGATTTGATTGATCACACTGAATGTTTTTGAAGACAAGAAGAGAGTTTGTATTTCAGAAAAATCATGTCTAAACCTGTGGATGAAAGCAGCAGCTTTATATAGCCTATCAGATGCCTCTTCGAAAAGGTGGCAATAGTTCACTTAAAAAGGTGTGATCTTTCTAGAAATTCATGCCTGTTCATCCAAAGATTGTGTCTTTTCCGAAAAGGCATACAATTTCACGCGAAATAGTGTGTCATTTCGTTGAAGGGTTGCATCCCTTTCGAAGCATCACTTCGTTTCTGCATTGCATTTCAAAACAATATCAACCGCTGCATGCATGCGTATCAATGGAAGATAAAAAAACACAGAAAAGTTGCGTTTTTCCCTTTGGTATTTCCGGATTAAATTTCTGTCAAATAAACTTTGTCCAAATAGATAGATCTCATCGATCATTTTCCAAAGCCGAAGCCAAAGCCAAAGCCGAGCAAGCGACGATGGCGGTGCAAGACATCTCTTATATTTGCATAGTGTTATTTCACTGACAATTATTTATATTTATCACCTGCTTGTGTTTCCTCTACAGTTTGGGCAAGGGTGCATTCAAGACTGTGTATGTTCGTAAACTTAATTGCTGATATTTTATTGTTCCTTTCTATAGCACTAATTGTGTATTCAGAGCATAAAGCATTTTTTCTTCTTTTTTTTTTTTTAAAAAAAAATGTGTTTCAGCTACAAGGCATTTGACTTACATGATGGTATTGAAGGCGCATGGAGCCAAGTGAAAGTCGAGGACGTTTTGCAGTCACCTGACAAGTTGGGAAAGTTATATGCGGAGATGCATATTCTTAGAAAATTGAAGCATGGCAATATAATGAAGTTCTGTGATTCA
>NW_025858000.1:0-1079 GCF_002878395.1 Capsicum annuum
AAAAAAATCAGGGCAAAAACCCTAACAAATCTCCCCTTTTTGGCTTGATTTTCTTCACTTGATCCATCTTCTCTTCATATCACGTGCATGAACTTCATTCTTGATATAATCTGCATAACTGCTACTTGCCATGGTTAAAAATAAGGTTTAAAATATCATGGTTAAAAATTGGTTTAAAAGTAATATTTTATTTTCATTTTTAAAGATACAGCAGCAGGAATGTTGAAAATATGATTAAAACGTGTTCTCCACGTGTAGTTGGACAAAAATCTTCATTATCGCCCAAATTGTTGCATCTTGATTTTGAAACCGCTTTGAACTTGTTTAATCTAGTCTCACCACACCATTGGACCATTGAACCATAAGCTCTGATACTACTTGTTGGGTTTAAAATCGAGAAGGCGTCATGCGGAAGCTATTAGTTGCAAACCATAAACACAATAACTCAGATGACAAAGAAAAATATATTAAAAACATAATATTATTATGTGATTTGGCCAATTGGCCTACATATAAAACCTAATATTAAAAATAATATTAGAAAGCAAAAAACTAATGAGAGAAAATCTCCCCCTAAACGAAACTCTTAAAAGACTATATCGTGGATGCTATTATGTTATGACATGAGGAGAGGGATCATTTATTTATAAAGTTTCAAAACCTTTCCTCTAAGAAAGAGGTTTGCCAAATATGAAAAAAAATTATATTTTTCTTTCAGG
The DNA here is from genome assembly GCF_002878395.1 of Capsicum annuum. Lineage (NCBI taxonomy): Eukaryota > Viridiplantae > Streptophyta > Magnoliopsida > Solanales > Solanaceae > Capsicum > Capsicum annuum. The sequence continues at coordinate 720 of NW_025858000.1, forward strand.
AAAAGTAAAAGTAATTATGGTAGCTTTTATTTTCCTTCTAAGAAAAAATAAAACTTAAATATAGTAAGAAAATGAGAGAAAAAACCCTAACAATTTCCGATAAGTCACAGTAGCACATATTCGGACTACCCTCTATTGGCTACAAATTCATAGGCTTAGCCTCAATTTTGAAGACACCCAAAACATGCAAAACCTTCTCCCCTCATTTCTTCATAGTCTTCGATACATAGTAAATGTGTTGTGACCTACTCCGTTTGTTGAGTACGCTGAAATTCTGCAAATTCGATTTCCAGTATTGCAGAATAGTGTTTCGTTTTATTTTGGGAGGAATTAATCCAAACCTTGGCCAATTACGAGCGG
>NW_025858001.1:0-5439 GCF_002878395.1 Capsicum annuum
ACTTACAACTTGAAGTGGGGTGAGACTTACAACTTTTAGAATCGACTAAAACAACAAAGATTCACACATGCCCCAGTTTCTTTTGACTGACCAATTCTAAATTGTTTATTTAGTTAGATCGAGCCCAAAATAGGGCAACCTAGGTATCTCACCCCTCGAGAGAGGAGAATCAGGTCACACATAGTTCCAACAACTTAGTTTTTTGCTTGATTCTGATTTATTTTCTTCTTTTTTTCCTCTTTTATTAACTCTTTTTCTCTTTGGGAATTTTTTGACTCTATTTTTCTTGACACTCATCTCTTTTCTTTTTTTTTTGACATATTTTTTTACTTTTCTTTTTTATTTTGAAACTATTTTGACTCTATTCTTTTGCTCGACACCTTTCTTTTGAATGTTGTTGACTCTATCTTGATTCCAAAAATGGGATATGAATGAAAATAAAATTAAGTCTCAAATGGGGTAAACAAAGAATGACATAATATTTTGATAGCAGAATAAAATGCCTTCATCATATCAATCTTTGAAACTGCAAGTACATATCATGCAATATGAAAGTGAAAGATGAAGATCATTTGTGACATTTTTTACAGCACTAACTTTAATTGAGTCTGAGTGTCACTACTTCTGCTATTTTTGTCTAGCATACAACTCCACCTTTGTTGTACGTCCCTTATATTAGATGAGTCATGTTTTTGTGGAGATTATTTTATTTCTATTTCTCTTGATATAGGATCACGCATCCACTGTTTTACCTAATTGAGAAATGTCTTTCAATTGATGATCAAGTTATTCTTGTGATTCTCAAATTAATTGCCTTAATTTTCAAAGAAAGCTTCAGCTTGTTACCAAATGTCTCAGTACTCTACCTATTTTCTTAGATGTTTTTTCTAACTTTAGCCCTCTGATTCAAAGTTCATGCTTAAATTGAATTTTAAGATCTAGTTGAAAATTCCGCCAGCATGTCATATTACTAGTACCAACATAAAATATACTATGTAAAGAAAACAAACAAACAACACATATTTAAAACACAAAGGGATCTAACTGATTCAAAGTCTCAGCCTTCTTATAAAAAGGTTACATTTTTAGCAAGAATGATTACCCTTATTTTACCAAGTCTTCAGGTGCCTCTTTGGTCATTCTTTTAATTTATGTGGATGGCATGTTACTTGATGGTTTCGATATTGCTGAATTGACCACTCTTAATTCTATTTTTGACCATTAGTTCAAGATTACAGATTTAGGACCCGTTCATTATTTTCTGGGACTGGAGATTACTGCACATTTTAGAGGATACCTCATGAATCAATATAAGTATGATTTTGATCTTCTAGAAGAATTTTAGTGTTCTAATTATAGTTCTGTTTCTTCTCCTTTAGAAAACTCATTCAAATTGACCCTGATATGGGTGATATTTTGCTTAATCCTACTTTCTATAGAAGACTTGTTGTGAAGCTTAATTTCCTTCAACAATCTCAACCTGATATTTCATTTTCAGTTCAACATCTTAGCAAGTTTTTTTAGAATCCTCTAATTCCTCATATAAAGGTTGTCTTACATGTTTTGAGGTATATCACGAATGCTTATGATCATTGCATTTTTTATCCTCTTCTTCTTGCATGTTTTCGTTCGCTTTTGCTGATTTTGACTAAGTTGCTTTCCCATCATCAAGAAGGTCTGTCACTGGCTATTACATTACTTTGGAGCATGTCTCATTTCTTGGAAAAGCAAGAAGCAACCTACTATTGTTTTTTTCTCTGTTAAAGCTAAGTACAGAGCTTTGTGCAAGGTTGTAATTAAGGTTGTTTGACTCACTCGTCTCTTTGGTGATTGTAGTTTGCATATTCCTTCACTTGTTTTTATTTTTTATGACAGTAAATAACCTAGTATTTCATGAGCGTGTAAAGCATATTGAGATCAATTGTCCTTATGGTCGAAATTGTTTGACTTCTAATATCATTTCTCTTCATTATGTTTCTTCTGCTGATCAACTGGCCAACATCATGACCAAGCCTTTCACAAGTCCTCTCCATTATTCTCTATTGTGCAAGCTGGAACTTGTACACCCTCCTACTTGGGGTGGGTGGTGACATAGGCCCAAGAAAAAGCCCATTACTGGATCATGATGCAAGTCCATATTGATATATTTTTAGTTTGCTTCTATTTTGTCATTTGTATATAAGGGTAAAGGGCCTTTCTGAAAGACAGAAGCAATCTTGAGAGAATATTGATCATATTATCATGTGTTTTACAATGTATACATGTCTACCTTATATAGAAAACTCTGTACACGTTCAATGATCAAGAAAAAACTCCTAACCAAACTTCTGCACCATAGAAATAGACTCCTACAAGACTTCTACAAAATAGTGATAGACTCCTAACAATATGTAATTCTAATAACGTATCCAAAATTAAATTGAAACATGAATTGGACCCCAGATAAATTATTACAAAATAGTCAGCCCAATACTTCATTTGTAAGTTGCTTCTCCATTAATAAGCTAAACGACCCAAGTATACAGTCCAAACAATGTTTACCATAAAAGTGATTAGTCGAGAATCATTTCATTACTTTCTTCTTCTGTTTTACATTTGTTTGAGAGCTCAAACTCATCTGGCAAAAGGTGGTTGTTCCGTCAACACCCCCCTCAAGTGGGAGCCCAAAGATCGGACTACTATCTTGCCTAAAAAAATTTTATGAAGTGGTCAAGCCCAAGATTTTGTGAAGATGTCTGCGATTTGAGAGGAATAAGGTACACAAGACAGAGATATCAATCCATCAAGTAATTTTTCACGAACGAAGTGGCAATCCAATTCTATATGCTTAGTGTGTTCATGAAATACGGGGTTCTTAGTTATATGGATCGCCGCCTGATTATCACAAAAAACATTGATTGGAAGAGACAGCTTTACCGAGAGATCACTGAGAAGACGCACCACCTAAGAAATTTCAGCAACTAAACGATGAATTGATCGATATTTTTCCTCCATGGATGATAAAAAAATAACCTATTGTTTCTTTTATTTCTAGGAAATGGGACAATTCCCCAAACTTAGAAAGAACCCACTAACTGAATGCCGAGAATCCGAGCAAGAAGCCCAGTTAGCATTACAAAATCCTAAAAGTTATAAATTAGGCTCAGCTAAAAGGAAAAATCCTAATCCAAGATCATTCTGTATATATCAAAAAGTGTGAAGTGTTGCCTGGAGATAACCGTGTTTGGGATTTTATATATATTGACTCAAATTTTGCACAACATATAACAAATCTAGACGAGTGTGTATCAGGAAATTTAATTTTCCTAAAAGTCTTCTATAAATGGTTGGGTCTGTAAGAGGTTCGCCACATTCAGTAGAAAGCTTTAAGGTTGGATTGAGAGGTGTAGATACAGATCTTTCCTCAATAGAATCAAACTCATAAAGAAAATCAATGGCGAACTTACGCTGAGTGACAACAATACCTCCAGGTTCGTGAAGAATTTCCATCCCTCAAAAATAGCTTAATCTGCCTAGATCTTTTATATGAAATTCTGAATTTAGAAATAGCTTTACCTTAGCAATCTCATCTTTGTTGTTTCCTGTTATCAAAATATCATCGACATAAACTGCGATGACAGTTATCAAAGTCTCAGATATTTTAAAGAATAGTGAATAGTTATTTAGGGATGAATTAAACCCCCTGGAACCCAAAGCTGAAGAAAGATGAGCGTACCATTGACAAGACACTTGTTTAAACCCATAAAGTGACTTATGAAGTCGATAAATATGAGAAAGAGATGGAGGAATAAACCCTGGAGGAAACTTCATAAATACTTCCTTATCCAAATCGCCATGAAGAAAAGCCTCATTGACATCAAGCTGACACAATTGACAACCCCTCTTTACTGCAATGCTAACAATATATCTTATGGTTATTATTTTCACAACTGGAGAAAATGTCTCTGTATAGTCTATGCCTTCTCATTGTATATCTCCTCTGATTACTAGGCTTTTAGACATTCTAATATGCCATCTCATTTAACCTTTACCTCATACACCCATTTTTGTAGAGGAGTGCCTTCTTTCTAAATGGAATTTCAACTATATCCCATGTGCGATTTGTGTCTAATGCCTCAGTTCTTTTTCTATCGCGACCTGCCAACCTGCGTGTAATGCTTCTTCTTGGTAAGATTTTAGTTCATAAATATTACAATTGAGTTAACAATTTATTGGTTATATTAGGAAAAAATATTAAAAGAATAAGAATGAAAAGGAATTAGTGGTGGATTTGAAGAAATCACAAAATATGCTGCATCACAAATATAGTTAGAAAGATAGGAAAGTGCATTATGTTATCTGAGATGACAAATCATTTCTGCATTATGTAGACCTTCTTGGGCCTGTACTAGAGATGACAAATCATTTCTAATAGGAGACTCCAGACCTAGATTAGGTGAAGTCAAGTTTTCCTCTGAGGGAATCTGTTGGGAATGTTCTGCACTTACTGAAACATTTTCTTGAGAAGGAAATATAGTTATGTCCCTTGTTGTACTAGGAAAGGTTGCTGGAAACAATTTTGACATAGATCCAGAATAGGAAAAACAAAAAATAGATTCAGAGAATTTACATCTCTAGACACTATTACTTAACTGGTTTGAAGATTCAACACCTTGTATCCTTTTTGATCAAATGGATATCCTATAAGAATTCTTGGTAAAATCCTAGGCATTATCTTATCATGATTTCTTATTAATGTTGAAACAAAACATAAACAACCAAAATATTTAAGATGTCTATAATCTGGTGATTTTCCAAACAACATTTTAAATGGCGACTTGTTGTTTAAAACCTTAGAAGGAAATCGATTGATTAAATAGGTTGCAGTAAGGAGACAATCACCCCAAAAACTTCTAGGGAGATGTGATTGATATAGTAAGGCCCTACATGTTCCTAATAAATGTTTGTATTTTCGCTCAACTACCCCATTTTGTTGTGGGATTGCAATACAACTAGTCTGATGTATGATTCCCTTAGAGGAGAAGAATTCCGAGGGAATTGTCCCTGTTCCTAGCTCAAAAGCATTGTTGGACCAAACTATTTTGACTTTAATAAAGAATTGTCTTTCAACAAGAGATAAAAAAGACTTTAAAGTCGGAAAAACACTCGATTTTGAGCTTAACAGATATGTCCAGCTAGCTCTTGAAAATTCATCCACAATAGTGAGAAAATATCTTTCTCCTTTGTAGGTTGGTGCATTATAGGGTCCCCAGGTGTCTATGTGTATTAACTCAAATATTTGTTTAGAAGAAATGATACTCGTTGGAAAAGATAGTTTTGTTTGTCTTGCCATTGGAAAAATATCACATGAAAAATTTTGTTTATCTTTGGAGTGAATTAAAATATCCTTTATATTCCTTAAAGCATTGTAAGGTAAATGTCCCAAATGATAATGCCAAA
>NW_025858002.1:0-1429 GCF_002878395.1 Capsicum annuum
GTGTATGTAGTGTGGTAATGTGGGAGGGATAGTGGGGGAGGTTGATTAGGAGTGGGGGATTGTGGGTGGTTTGGGTAGATTTAGGATTTGACTTCTTCTTCTTTTTTTTTTTTTTTTTTTTTTTTTTTTAATAAATAAATAAGTAATAAAAATAAATAAATAAAAATTTATTTTAATATGACTTTATTTTGTAGTTTTCCAAACTTTAAAAGCAATCTTGTAAAATAAGATACTAAATAACGTAAAACATTCAGTTTGGTCAAAAATTAGGTGTTTACAATTTGTGGTGCATTAGTACGATCAACTGCTTATTTTTGTGTTCAAATTGTTGATTGATGTTACTTTTTTTGAAAATTTTAATATTATTTTCATATGATTGTGGTGGCGTGGGAGAGTAAATTTATTGTATTTTTTTATATTTTATTGTGTATTTGAGTTCATGGTTAAAATATAATGTTTGTTTTGATTGATACTTAAATTTTATTGTATTATATCGTCAAATTCATCATTATATATCCATATTGTTAAATCCATTGTTAAAATGATTATTCTGTAGGATCTAGGGGCTGCTTATATTTCCTGCACATATTTTGAAGAGAAAACATTAAAAGGGATTGTTGCATATATTTGAATTTATCAAATAGAGGTACAGATTAATCTTGGATGAGCTATGCGTGTAAATTTTAATTTTTTATTGAAATTTGGTTAAGTTGAAATATGATTTAGTTGTTTTACATACCCTTTACTCTAATATCTATTCAAAGATGATATATCTATTTCAGATTTCTTCTTATTGAAATCTTTTGGTGTTCTTCAAGTTAGTAATGTTGATTATTTATTTGGTGTTAAAGACATTCGAAATTTTATCTCTGATGATACTTTTGTAGTTAGTGATAGGAATGAAGATAGTTATTCCATCTATTTTGATGTTGAAAATTAAATTTTTGAGATGGACAATGAACATTCTTTTCTGAGTGAACTAGAAAGTTCTTTTTATAATTATCAAAACTCGAGTTATCTGATTAATGAATTTAGGGTCGAAGATCCCTACTATAATTCTTACGTGTAGGATAATATAGTTAGAATAATCACATTAACAGTTGCATTGATAATTATCTTCAGTCCCAAATCTATATAGATACTTCCATTATAAGTAGTAGTGAGAATTACAGTGGCAGATACATTTATAGGGCCATTTGTGGTTTATATATATATATATATATATATATATATATATAAAATTACCTTTCATATAAAAATAGAGAGTAATGCATATTTCAACTCAAGTTCATACTTCTTTGATAATTTAAATACAATCTTAATAATGATCAACCTAAAAAAGAGAGGAAGAAGTAACTCATGAGGATGTATATAATGTGAGTCTTAGTAGTAGCATATCGTATATTAGTAAAATCTTACAAACATAGTT
>NW_025858003.1:0-5211 GCF_002878395.1 Capsicum annuum
AACCTTGGCTAGGGCTATCTAGAGACTATGGTTGTCTAGAGTAGAGTCTCGGTATCGGAAAATCAATAGTATACAACCGATCCCGTTGATCATCTAACTGGTAGGGCACGTGTCACATTAGAGGCGAATGATCAGAGGTGTCCTCTAATCACCACGACGAGGCTGGTGGTAAGCCAGGGAGGATTTAGTAAAGGGATATAATGCCACTTTATACTATTATAGTCCCGAGTTGATAATTAGAGTTAGAAACTTCACAACTTCCTCCACTCACCTCCACGGGTGCTGACTAACCTCGATTTTTTTTCCATATTCAGCTGAACTCTTAAGGTTTAATGGTTTCATTCCTCCATATTCAACTGCAACAGAGAATGAAATCCTTAGAGGAGTCTATTATGGATCTGGTGTTGCCGGAATTCGCGATGAAACCGGTTATCGATTGGTAAAAAAACTCGTTAATATTTGACCTATATACATAATATACATTTTTTGCCGAATGATATACAGTTAAATTCGTCCCACTTATGAAATCCACCCATGTCAAACCCGTTCGACACATGAAAAAATTATACAAGGGTCATGACAAGTAGATGCATCAGAAGTTCCATCTAGATTACTTCGCAATATAATGTACTTTCTTTCAAATTCATTGAAATTTTATGTACCTATTCTTGAATGCTCGTTATGTATAGAGGAATATGATCATGCATGTGTAACTTTCTAAGATTTTACACATATAAAACTCGTTAATATTTGACCTATATACATAATATATAATTTTTTGACGAATGATATTCAGTTAAATTCCTCCCACTTATTAAATCCACCCATGTCACACTCGTTCGACACATGAAAAAATTATACAAGGGTCATGACAAGTAGACGCGTCAGAAGTTCCATGTAGATTACTTCGCAATATAATATAGTTTCTTTCAAATTCGTTGAAATTTTATGTACCTATTCTTGAATGCTCGTTATGTATAGTGGAATATGATCATGCATGTGCGACTTCCTAAGATTTTACACATATAAAACTCGTAAATATTTGACCTATATACGTAATATATAATTTTTTGACGAATGATAGTCAGTTAAATTCCTCCCACTTATTAAATCCACCCATGTCATACTCGTTCGACACATAAAAAGTTATACAAGGGTCATGACAAGTAGACGCGTCAGAAGTTCCATCTAGATTACTTTTTAATATAATATAGTTTCTTTCAAATTTGTTGAAATTCCGTACCTATTCTTGAATGCTCGATATATATATATATATATATATATATATATATATATATATATTGGAATATGATCATGCATGTGTGACTTTCAACGATTTTACACATAAAACTCGTTAATATTTGACCTATATACATAATATATAATTTTTTAACGAATGATATACAGTTAAATTTGTCCGACTTATTAAATCCACCCATGTCACATTGACACATGATTTAATTAAATATTCTTCGTGGAAAGTCGTACTGCAAAAATAGTTTTTTAAAAAATTATACAAGGCTCCCAAGTAGACGAGTCAGAAGTTCATCTAGATTACTTTTTAATATAATATAATTTCTTTCAAATTTCATGTACTATTCTTGAATGCTCGTTATATATATATATAGTGGAATATGATCATTCATATGTGACTTTTTACACATATAATACATGTTAATTCCTTCTATTTTTTCAAGTGAATCTCTTTATGTATATCGCGATGCCTATTGTATCGACTTGGCCTTTAATAAGTAGTAAACGTTCATAATAAATACGATTATTATATGTTGTTGATTCAACACACTTTTTAGTTACATTCTCTTGTAACATACGAGAAATGCAGGTTCAAAATTCAGGTATGATATTTTTCGATTTTTGTATCTCCTTATCAAAATGCTGACTCCGCCATTACTTTCATTTATTGTTAATGTTATATTAATTCAATTGAAATACCATATTGTTTACATTTTCATTTCAGTTGACACTCCTTTTGTGGAAAAATTACACTGTCCATCTTGATTAAAAAAGATATTTTCTTTAATGTGTACAGAGTAAAGCATCTAGTACCCCTTTTGAACTAGCTATGACCAAATTTGCGACGACACACTTCAACTTCACAGAGGTCCTATTACCCTCCATGAACTAAGTTTTTGCGTCTTTTTGTCAATATTTTTAGCTGACGTGACACCTTTGACGTGAGTCTCATTTTATGTAATAAAGGTGCCACATCAACAGCAAAAAAAGCAACAAAAATACGTTAAAATTGAGTTCAGGAGGGTAATAGGACCTCTGCGAAGTTGGAGCGTATTGTAACAACTATATATATATGGCTATAGTTCGGAGGGGTACCCGATACTTATCTCATGTGTATATATAAACTATATATTGATCAACATGACACCCCTTGCAAGGCTCCTTCTGGGTTTACTTTTTTATATTTTGACACCTCGATCTCCGTGAAAATCCCGATTCCACTATTATTATACTTATTTTTATATTGACATGCCACTCCTTGCAAGGCTCTTTCGAGCTTACCTTTTTATATTTTGACACCCCCTTGCAAGGCTCTTCTGAGTTTACTTTTTCATATTTTGACACCTCGATCTTCGCAAAACTTCTGTTTCCACTATTATTATACTAATTTTTATATTGACATGACACCCCTTGCATGGCTCTTTTGAGTTTACTCTTTTATATTTTGACACTTTGATCTTCGCGAAACTTTTGACTCCACTATTACTATACTAATTTTTATATTGACATTACACCCCTTGCAAGGCTCTTCTGAGTTTACCTTTTTTATATTTTAACAGCTCAATCTTCGTGAAAATTCTGACTCGACTATTATTATACTAATTTTTATATTGACATGACACCCCTTGCAAGCTCTTTTGAGTTTGCTTTTTTATATTTTGACACCTCGATCTTCGTGAAAATTCTGACTCGCCTATTATTATACTAATTTTTGTATTGACATGACACCCCGTGCTAGGCTCTTCTGAATTTACTCTTTTGTATTTTGGCCCCTTAATCTTCGTGAAACTTTTGAGACATACTCGAACTTTAGAAGGGTCCTATTACCCCTCTGGACTAATTAAAATAATATTTTTGGCAACCGTAGTGCCTACGTGGACCTTCAGTGTATTGATTCACTGATGTGCCACGTATGTGTCACGTAGCCACTAAGGTTGCCAAAAATAAGGTTTTAATTAGTACAAGGGTAATAGAACCCTTCTAAAGTTCGGGTGTGTCTCTACAATTTCGTGTATAGTTCAGGGTGGAAACAGAGCATTTTTTCATTATTATACTAATTTTTATATTGACGTGACACCACTTGCAAGACTCTTTTGAGTTTATTTTTGTATATTTTGACACCTCGATCTCTGTGAAAATTCTGATTCCGTCACTATTACACTAATTTTCATGGAAAATGACTTATGTTACAGGGTGATAGAATCAGCTTGAACAAACAACTATTCAACCATCAAGTCACAATGCTAAGAATTACTACCATACTTAGAAATAGTACTGCAACAAGAAGTCTATTAAAAAATTGTCTATACACTATTGATATTGGCAACAATGATATCTCAACAATTTTTGCAACGAACAATACTTTATCCATCAAGTTTGTTGTATACACCAGATAGATTTGCAACCTTCCTTGTTCAACAATTTGGAAGACAACTAAGGGTAATTTTTACTACTTATTTACTAAGTTTTATTCGTAGAGGTCGAAAAATTAGACCATGAAAATACGATCGCACTGTCCGTTGAAGTTTGGACAGTTGCGCTACGCATATTTTGAATAGACTCTGTGAGAACTTTTGAACCTTGCTTGCTCTATCAGAAAAACTTTAGAGAAAATGCACTGTTTCCACCCTAAACTATACATGAAATTGCTGAGACACACCCAAACTTTAGGAGGGTCCTATTACCCCGGACTAATTAAAACTGTATTTCCGGCAACCTTAGTACCTACATGGCACATACGTGTCCCTACACCTACATGGCACATACGTGTCCCTACGTAGACCTTTAGTGTGTTGATTCACTGGTATGTCACGTATGTGCCACATAGACACTAAGATTGCCAAAAATACGGTTTTAATAAGTCCCGTACGGTAATAAGACCCTCCTAAAGTTCGGGTGTGTCTCAACAATTTCATGCATAGTTCAGGGTGGACTTTAAGATGAAAAATCAAAACTTGTTGAACTTGAAGTTTTTGTCCATAGTGCATGCATGCAAGCGAGGTCAAAAGTTCAAAATCGACCAGCCACCTCCAAGGTCAGTTTTGTAAATCGCCCGGCGCAATAGAGTTTGTTCATCTAAATTTGTGATGAAATTGAAATATAACTAGAAAAATTGTCAAAAAAATCGACCATTTTTTTCAGATAAGCATCCAGTATACCCTTGAATTATGACCAAAGTTGCTATGATATAATCCAACTTCACAGGGGTCCTATTACCCCCCTAAAGTCAATTTTCATGTATTTTTGTCACCCTTTTGTGCTGACGTGGCATCTTTATTACATAAAAATAGGGTCCACGTCAAAGGTATCACGTCAGCTAAAAAGGTTGACAAAAATACGTTAAAATTTAGTTCGGAAGGCAATAGGACCCCATGAAATTGAAGTATGTTGTAACAAATTCGATCATAGTTCAGAAGGTACTAAATGCTTTACCTTTTTTTTAATATGTTGGATAAAGCAATCGTAAAGGGAAAAGGGTTTTATTAGTTGTAATTGATAATTAAATAAATTATTGAAAAAAAGACTTGGTTAGAGTTGGATTTATTAGGCTACAACTCAATATTTAGGTAAAAAAAAAAAAAAAAACAGTGTTAACTGATCACTTTTCGACTCTATCTTTGAAAAAGAGTCACTATAGCACGGAGTTTCAAACTCCACGTCATTATTTGAATATACCAATTTATTCTATTCCGTCAAATTTAGTTCAACGCGTTCATTTCACACCACTATTTCTAATTACATTATCTTGAATTTATTAAAAAAAAATTTGTATATTTTTTTTTTTAGATATTGCATGGCTTTGGAGCAAGGAAAGTGGCAGTATCAAATATTGGTTTATTAGGTTGTTTGCCAGAGATTACCAGTGTATTTGGAAGAAATGCATCTGGATGTGCTGATATTGTTAATAATAATGTTGAATTATATAATCAGAAATTAAAGGTTTTAATTGATAATTTA
>NW_025858004.1:0-9096 GCF_002878395.1 Capsicum annuum
ATTTGTGCGTGTTGTGCTGATACAGGTAATTAGACCCTTCTATATGCAACGAAGTGCTGTCCAAATTTTTGGTGACATGTAAGTGAAAGTACAGGTATTTGAACGGGTCATCCCGGGCCTTCTCAGCTTCGGGTGCCAGTCCGGCCCGATGGGATTTTGGGGCGTGACATTAACTTTCAATTTCTTCACCTTGTTGCTTGGTTTTCCATTTATTCGCCCTATGCTTCAGGCAGGCTCTTGAAATCACATCAAAACTAAAAAGAAAATTATCCCAGACAAATAATATTATAAAGAGGTTTTATTTGTCAGAAAAGTAAAGTTTAAAAACAGAAATTGAATTTTTGCCCCAGTTTATCATCAGAAGACTTTTGGAAAAATTACATCATACCTACTTGCATGTTGCAATAATGAATCAAGACTCTGACCAAGAAATTCATCTCTTGAGAGTACAATTGAATAAGCAAGACTAGGAAGTGCGTCTCCTAAGAATTAAAGTGAGGGATTCTAACTAGAAAGTCTGTCTTCTAGAGATACAAGTTTAAGTTAAAAGTGTGTCACCTGACAAATGAAAACTAGCAAGGAAGTGCGTCTCCTAAGGATTAAGTGCAATAACTCGACTAGAAAGTGTATTTTCTAGAAATCAAGACTCAAGTTAGAAAGTGCATCACCTAAAAATCAAAATTCGAAATACCCAATCAAGGAAGTGCATCTCCTTACCAATGTTGCTAAAATTATCAAAACAAGAAAGTGCATCATCTAAAAATCAAAATTCAAAATACCCAATCAAGGAGATTATCAAAACAAGGAAGTGCATCTCCTTACCAATGTTGCTTGAATTATCAAAACAAGAAAGTGCATCTCCTTACCAATGCCGCTTGAATTACTCAAACAAGGAAGTACATCTCCTCACAAATGCTTCTTGAATTAACCAAATAAGGAAGTGTGTCTCCTTAGAAATGTTTTCATGAATTAACCAAACAAGAAAGTGCTTCTCCTTCCAAATGTTGCTCGAATTGCCTAAACAAGGAAGTGCATCTCCTAACAAATATTGCTTGAATTAACCGAACAAGAAAGTGTATCTCCTTACCAACACTGCTTGAATTACCAAAATAAGGAAGTGCGTTTCCTAACAAATTTTGCTTGAATTAACCAATCAAGGAAGTGCGTCTCCTTAAAAATGTCGATCGAATTACCAAATAAGGAAGTGCATCTCCTAACAAATGTTTCTTGATTTACTCAAACAAGGAAGTGTGTCTCCTTACAAATATTTATTGAATTAACCAAATAAAGGAAGTGCATCGCCTTACAATATTTCTTGAATTGTCCAAACAAGGAAATGCGTCTCCTTACAAATGTTGCTTGAATTAATCAAACAAGGAAGTGCATCTCCTTACAAATGTTGCTTGAATTGCCCAAGCAAGAAAGTGCGTCTCCAATGTTGCTTAAATTACCAAAACAACAAAGTGCATCCCCTTTGGAAGTACGTCTCCTTATGATAGCGCTTGAATTACCAAAATAAGAAAGTGTGTCTCCTTACAAATGTTGCTTGAATTGTCCAAACAAGGAAATGTATCTCCTTACAAATGCCAATCGAATTAACAAACAAGGAAATGAGTCTCTTTACAAATGTTGCTTGAATTATCAAACAAGAAAGTGTGTCTCCTTACAAATTTTGCTTGAATTTCCCACACAAGGAAGTGCATCTCCTTACAAATACCGCTGGAATTACCAAACAAGGAAGTGTGTCTCCTTACAAATGCCAATCGAATTACCAAACAAGGAAGTGTCTCTCCTTACAAATTTGCTTGAATTATCAAACAAGGAAGTGCGTCTCGTTACAAATGTTGCTTGAATTATCAAAACAAGGAAGTGCATCTCCTTACCAATGCCGCTTAAATTACCAAACCAAGGAAGTGCGTCTCCTTACAAGGAAATGTGTCTCCTAGAAATCTTTAATTATGAGTTTTACCAGGGCTTTGAATACCAAATATGTGCAGAAATATTGTCTCCTTCATTTGTGAAAGTATGGTATTACAAATTTCGATGTTTAGTCTTTGAAATCCTTGATTCGAAGGTAACATGTGTTCCTATTTCATACAAAAAAAACTTGTTAGTTTAAAAACATGGTGATTGGTTTGTGGCTTAGCTTTCACGGCAATCGTTTTTGCCCCCATCACATTTAACCTTGCTTCCAACCATTAACATAGGTCGTTGACTTGCTGTATCATTGACCCAAACTCATATTATTAAGAGTGACTCTGAAACAAACATAGTATCTCTGCTTTGCCATGCTCCTCAAATAAACCCTTTAAACCTTGGTATTTTCATGAATTCCCAGACTTGTTTGTTGACAAAATTTGTATGCCTTATTTCGGCTAACAATCATGTCTCTTTTATGTGCTGACTTTTGTCTTGCTTTGTGCAATTGGAGAAGCTGGTAGCAGTTTTGAAATATTTTCTCACTTGTTTTGACAAGGACTTAACTCAAAGACAAGAAAAAATTGTCAATGATTTTTGTTTGGACAACTGACCCAAGAAAAATAAAAATAAAAATATAAAGAAGAAAGAAAAGACAATGAATGTCTCCATTTGAAACAAAGAAATGAAAAATTTATCTAAAAATAATTGCCAACTCTAATGATTATGCCATGCATTTTGGATTAATCTGTCTGATCTTTCCATCCACACCTTCCACCAATTGTTATTGGGTTAATGGCCTTGAAATTGAGTTGCTTCCTTGGGCCAATTACATTCGGAGACCTCATTCGGCTAGTGGCACCTTGAAGGGTTTTTGCCAACAAACCTCTCTTATTTTTCTCTCAGCTCACCATCATCTTATGGTGCCCGTAAGGGTTTTCACCGAGAAGACTCTTTCATTTTTATTTCTCTCAACTTACCATCGTCTTACAGTGCCCGTGAGGGTTTTCACCAATAAGACTCTCTCATTTTTATTTCTCTCTTAATTCCTTGTGCTGAGGAAGACAGGTAGTTCCCAAATACATCATTATATCTTTTGCATGCTTAGCCTTAATATTCTCAAAGATTGATCTGAAGGTCTTTCTTTGGTTATAACTTGGCTTTTGGATAGGGTTAGAAAGAAAGGATGGTATGAGGCCCAAACGACACTTGAAGTGAGTTAGAACTTACAACTTTTGGAATTGACTCAAACAAATGGGGATTAACTCATGCCCCAGTTTCTTTTGACCGGATGATTCTAAATTATTTGTTTGGTTGGACCGAGCCCTTAGTAGGGCAGCCTACGTATCTCACCCCCGAGAGAGGAGAATCAGGTCATGCGTAGTTCTGGCAACTTGTCCTTTTTCTTTGATCTGATTTTTCTTTTTTTTCTTTTATTCGCTCTTTTCACTTTGCAATTCTTTTTTTTCTAACTCTATTTTTCTTGACACTCTTTTTTTTTGAAATATTTTTGTCTCTTTTTTGTAACTTTTGACTTTATCTTTTTACTCGACACTATTCTTTGAACTTTGCTTACTCTATCTTGATTCCAAAAGAGGGGTATGAAATAAAATAATACTAAGGCTCAAATGGGGTAAACAAAGGATGACACAATGTTTGGATAGCAGAATGAAGTGCCTTCATCATATAAATCCTTGAGAATGCAAGTACATAACATGCAATTGGAAGTGAGAGATGAAGATCATTTGCGACATCTTTTTAAGCAGATTGAGTCTGTGCATCACTACTTCTTCTGTAAACTCCACTTTTGTTGTACATTCCTCACATCAAATGACTCATGCTTTCATGGATCTGCTTATCTTCTTGTTTCTCTTGATGTAGCTATCACACGTCCACTATAAGACCTAATTGGGACTTGCCTTTTGATCGATGACCAAGTTGTTTTTGTGATTCTCAAAATAATTGCCTTAAATTGTCACCAAATGTCTCAGCACTCTATCTATTTTCTCATATGCTCTCTTTTTCTAACTTTAACCCTCTGATTCAATGTTCATGCTTAAACTGAATTTTAAGACCTGGCTGAAAATTTCACTAGCATGTCATATCACTAGAGTTAACATAAAATATACTATGTAAAGAAAACAAACAAACAACCCATATTTAAAACACAAAGGAAAATGAGACACTTTATTTAGTCAAAACAAAAGATAGAAGGGTTTGAACATAAACAACAAAAGGACAAAACAAGACAGATCCTAAACTACAACCCTGAAATAATTCGGAGAATAGAAAATAAAATAAAATAAGCTAACAAAGCCCTTCCTACTAAGGAGAGAGGTGACTTCTCAATTGCTCAGCCTGACATCTTAGCCACTAGTTTGCATATCAGCATGACTAGAGCTTTCCTCACTGTCAATGTTCTGCACCATGATTGATTTATGTTGAATCATCTTTTCAATTTCTCTTTTTAAAGCACGACAATCTTCAATATTGTGACCCTGAACATTGGAATGATATGTACATCATATATTAGGATCAAAACTTCTTGAATGTGGGTCAGGAGTATACCCAAGGAGAGGAGTGATCATGCCTTGTTGTAGCAATCTCTGGAATAAACTTGCATACGACTCTCCAATGGGAGTAAAATTATCCTTTTCCTTCCTCATCATTGCGAACTCTGGCCTTGGATGAAACGTGGATTTAGAGGTTCCTTGCTAAATTTGTGGGGGTTGAGGATAATGTTGAGGGACAGATGCATACCATTATGGATAAGAAGATGGATGGGTAAACAATTGTGCATTATTCAAAGGACATTGAGGAAGTGGAATGAAACTCCTTGTATTTTGAAAAGAGGCACCTTGTTGCAGATGAATAAGTGGATTTGATATGTAAGCTCGGGATTGAGGCTGATAGTATTGGTGAGTTGGACCTCTCAAACTCTGCTTCGGCTCTGGCACGACAATAGGTGTGCTTCCCTTCTTCTTTCCTTCAGTTTCCCTGGATTAATTGCAATATCGTCCCAAATGTTTCACAAAATCCTTCTGCTTATCATGTTCCTCAAATTTCGATATCTCAAAGCTTTGAAGAAGGCTAATACTTGAAAACATGCCCCAATCTTTATATGAAACATCTTCTTTACCCACAAGTCCCAGGAAACTTTCCATATCATTTTCTACATTCTTCACTTTCCCCACCATTTTCTCTGATTTTTCTGGTATGCTAGGCTTCTTGGTAAGAAATTTTGGCGTTCCTCTTAACTTAATTGTAGGCTCAAGAGTATAGCAATGATCATCAAGATCCTTGAACATGGGTCCACTAGCAGATTGGGGCAGCACAACTGTTGGATTGATGGGCAATGTGGAAGCCTCAGTAGAAGGTTGAGCAATAAAAGCACAGACGGTATGTGATGCTATGAATGTGGTAGGCTTATACTGAGGAGCTAAAGAATGAGAGGCGGAAGCATTCGGGTGTATTTGACATGAAATGGATTCTACGGCATGCTGTGATGTATCAACAACAGTATGAAACTAACTTTGCGATTTTGGTGGAAGACTCAAGGTATTTGCAGGGACAAAAGTGGGGAACAGAGGTGGAGGCAGCCCACTGGCCCAAGCTCGGTACATTTCCATCATTTGTTGTATCAGTTTCAAATTCTCTTCCTTTAAACTCTCAATTTCCTGACTCTTTGTTTCATCCATGATGTCACTCTCTATATCTTTGTTGGACACAACTAACCCTTCCTTGGATTTGGTGTGATGTGGAGGATTAGCTAGGAAGACACAAACCAACCACCTTAAACTAACTGAACAAAAGGTAACAAATATGTTAGAGTTCAACATTTTTTCTTCAAAACCCCCCTTTTTTAAGAAAAGATCACCGAACCCAAGAAGGGCGCCTACGTATCTCACCCCCGAAAAAGGAGAATCAGGTATGCGTAGTTCGTGAAGTTTTGCCAAAATGGCCAATTAAACTTTTTCCTTTCTTTTTTTCTTTTCTTGAAACTTTAAAAAGAGAAGAAAATAACAAATTGTCAAAAGAATAGACTCTTTTTGCATTTTCACGTTTAAAATTCCTATACAAAATGAAACCTATGATTACCAAAGAAAAATCTTTTTGGATTTTCAATTTTGAATTTCATATGAAAATGAAACTTGAACCTATTAAAGAAAATTCTTTTTGTAGTTTTTTTTAAAGATTTATATGAACACTTACTCTAAATAAAGAGTGAAGAAAATCTTTTTGAATTTTTTTAAATAAGATCCCCAAACCAACAATAGGTTGCCTACGTATCTCACTCCCGAAAGAGGAGAATCAGGGGTGTGTAGTTCGTCCAGATTGGACAATTAATGATTAACTAATAGATTGACCTTAACTTAAGAGACACAACCAAAGACAAAAAAAATAAAATCTTTTTTGGATTTTTAATTAGACACTTCAACTAAAAGTGACACCAACAATTACGAAGGAAAATCTTTTTGGCATTTTCACTAAATAAGAATGTACAAAGCTCCTATTGAAAGGAAAATATTTTTTGGAGTTTTCGAATTATGAATGCTTACTAAAGAAATAAAAGGAAATTTTTTTTTAACTTTTTTGATTTTTTGGGGAAATGAGTGCAAAAAGTAAAAAAAAATATTTTATTTTTTTTTGAATTTTTGAATTGTGAAAAACAAAAGCCGTAAAGAACTCTAAAAACTACCAAATCTTTTTTTTTTTCACTCTTTTTTTCTTCTTCTTTTTTTCAACAATTTCTTGCCTACACACTTTGCTTCTAACTCATGTTTTTGCCCAAACCAATCGGTCAAATAACCTCGTTACCCTCAAAGATGCAACATTTAGCACGTAGGGATGCCTTAGAGGTGAGTCTCCTACAAATGGCCAAGTGGGCCCTACTAGGTCTTCAATATGATGCACATAAGCATGACCTAAAAGCTGACCTGCGTTGGGGTTCACTAACAAGGCTGTTCGGGGGAGCGTATGGTCAATAGTGGTTGCTTTGCTTTCCACCTACTCCATAACACCGACGGCTCCCCCCCTAGAATAAAGGTGACTCAACTAGAGGTCGTGTACAACACGTGTCTACAGACTTGTTGCAGAAAAAAAGCCTGGGGGTAGACACATGATGCCAGATATAAAAGCGGTAACATATAGGACAAATACTGTACACAAAGAGCACGAAAATGCACAACAGTGATAACAATAACACAAACAATAATCACAAACAATGTTTATACACCCATAATGCCAAACGAAGCCGATACGACTCCAAAAATAAGACCGAATTCTAAAAAGATCCCCAGCAGAGTCGCCAGAGTTGTCACACCTCTTTTTCGACTCCAAAAAAATATATGTATTTTAATTTTAAAAGGGTTTTATTATTAAGGTGACAAAAATGAAAAATTTGTTTCGAAAAAGGATTATTTACAATTTCTATTCAGAGTTGCCACTTGACATAATCCGGTGTGCCAAGTCACCTGTAAAAGATCCTTTTCAAAACAATTTGACTCTTTGAAATTGGTTTGCGAACAGAGATTCCGACTAAGGAATTCTGTTGATCGAGGGGAAGGTGTTAGGCACCCCTCGGTCTCGTGGTTTGATCACGGTTGCTTGGTGGAGTGTATCGGCTAATTTTGGCACTAAGAACGTATAAACCACATAAAACACATAAACAAGCATCCAAACACACGCAACAAAATAAATCCAAAGTATAGTGTTCAGTCCAATCATACAGTCCAAAATAAATAAAAATACAAAAATAAATCCTATCTAACCTACACTAATCCTAACTACGCTCCCGTGCTTTACCCGATGCCTTGGGCCTTCATCACGAACGTCTTCCGCCAACATAGTACGTCGGAGCATTCCCCGGTGAATAAATACAATGTGTCTTGGGGCATTCCCCAGCTAAATGAATACATTTGAATTAAATACAATAAACTAGAAAGAAACATTCACACGCACATTCCAACATTCAACCAAAATAACAAGTTCTAAAATTTGCCTACCCGAACCTATATTGCCTATCCATTTCAACACCCCATAAATCTATCACGATTCATATCAATAATAGATCAAAATTAAACCGAATCTATCCTTTTTGTCATTTTTCAATTCTCACCCCCAAATTCCATTTTAACACCACATGATTAACCCAATTTTGATGAAGGATCAACAAATCGATATCAACAATCATTCACGATGATAAAAAATACATCAACATCAATAAAACAAAATCCACATGTAATGAATTCAACAAGCCAAAATATCAAACAATTAGGAATTAATAGAGAATGAGATGAAAATTAGACTTTAATGTCGCTTTTAATATATCGTAGGCAACACCGCATTCGGAGAACCTCGACTCGAACCTCAACATGAAATAAATTCCAACTCGAGTTAAATTCCTTAGCTTTCGAACCAAATACCAATGAGAGATCCTAGCCTAACTCGATATCAGGAAATAGCAACTCGGACAGCCTTAACCCAAGAAGGAAGAAATATCAAGAAGAACCGAGATTGAAACTGTGAAGAAAAACTGAAAAAACCCATATAGCCGACCAACAAAATTCGATGAGAGAAGACTGAAACTTGAGTAGCCGTAGCTCCGGTGAGCTCAATGGCGTCAAGAAAACGACCAAAAAAAGGTCAGGTTCCGTTGAGATCTCATCGGATTCCCTGTTCTAAATGATTTTTGACTGGTTTCAACCTATTATTTGCCTTTTTTCCCTTCTAACTGTAGAGATCGACCTTTTTGTGTGAACCTTCGATGGGTGTGCGTTAATCTCTGGTAAGATGCAATTTTTCGGTGAGACCGGAGCTTTTGCTCTCTGCGTGTGTATGTGTAGTCGATTGGGTGTGAATGGAGAAGATTCTCTTTTCTATGTGTGCTGTGAGTATATTTGAGAAGAAGTTAAATTATCTGAAGGGTCTCTGTGGGTGTGCTATTACGAAGAAGAAAGAAAAAGAAGCCAAAAAAAATGTTTTCTCTGTTGGTCCACTTTCTTTTACTGTGCGTGTATATCAAAATATATGGAGAAGAAGATGGTGACAAAATGGATCCTTTTGTTAGGTGTACCCGTGGTCCCACTTCTTTTAGTTTGTTATTGTGAGGATAAAAATATGAGTGGGTAAGGAGGTGGAAGCTTTTGATTGGGTAGGTTGTTAGGATAAGATAAATTA
>NW_025858005.1:0-3687 GCF_002878395.1 Capsicum annuum
ATGGAAGTTTATATAGTGATGTTATATTTGTATATGTGGTGGCCCCGACGGCCAAGTATTATATATATATATATATATATTTGTGCGTGTTGTGCTGATACAGGTAGTTAGACCCTTCTATATGCAACGAAGTGCTGTCCAAATTTTTGGTGACATGTAAGTGAAAGTACAGGTATTTGAATGAGTTCTCCCGGGCCTTCTCGGCTTCGGGTGCCAGTCCGGCCCGATGGGATTTTGGGGCATGACACTTCTGCTCGTGAACAACGTGCAAGAGAGATGGTTGATTTCAGAGATCGACAGGCCCAGGAATGGGATCAGGCCCTCAGTTTCCTTCGAGGGAAGGTCCGCCGTGTAGCACAAGATACTGCCAGAATGGGTTTGGATTATCAACAGTTGGATCGTGAGGACTTTTTGGCAAAGTACTAGCTTTCGCACAACATTTCACTACTTCATTGGAGGACATATATTTGAGTTTGGGAGGACATGTTAAGCCGAAGTCTCCTTGAATGGATAGTTGTTGTTTTTGTCATACTTTTTCATTTTTAGTTTTTAAAACTTCTTGTTTAGATATTATGTCTTTTAGTTTTCAGATGTCAGTTAGTAGGTTCTATTTTATGAGTTGGATCAGTTATTTTGTCGTATTTATATTATAGAATGTAATGAAGTTGACTGTTTATTTCTACATATATTACATATGTTTTACTTCACTTACTTTATTTATGTTCTTCAAAAAAAAAAAAGAGACAAAACAATCATTTTGTTAAAAAAATTTCCCGAACTAAGCAAGATTTGATTCATGTCCTGGCATGATACATAGGCAACCCTCCAAAGGGTTCGATCATAACTTTTGAATAAAAATATGCCTAAAAAAGTCAGGATGAAACACAAAGCTTCCATGATAGGTCGGAAAATGCATATAGAAGCATGATATGTAACGTGGCATTATAATGTGTTGAATATATAACACTCAACCGTTTGCTACTTGGTCATAGAAAGATAAAGTAATTGGTGGTTGGTTTGTGGTTTAAACTGGCATCGTATTCGTATAACACCAGATACAAGGGTAAAAGAAAAATGACCCGCAGAGAGGGTATAGGGTTTGACAGTGAAGAAGAGCAGAATCAGTTGATTTCGCAGGAAATAGCATCAATGGAAGAAATAAAGTCATTGAAACAACAGATGGAGAAGATGTACCAAGCTTGGTTGAATGGACAAGCGCCACCTTCTTCAGTCGTTGGACTTTCTACTTCAAATGATCCAAATTCGGACCCAGCTCAAACTAGTGATCCATTTTACCCACCAAGGTTTGGCCCATTTGCTAATATGTCTGGAGTTGCTGGTACTTCTGCCATGCACCCACCGAATCCGTCTGTAGCAAATAACCCATTTTTTACTTCTGTAGCACCAGCTACCGGGGTACTTAACCGCCAGTACCGAAGAATATGGGAAAACCAAGTCATGATATGTTGTATCCTTCTGAAATGACTTTCAAATTCCAAAATCCACATTATCATGTTTATCAACACGATACTCCTATCGTGGTTGAGAAGATTGCTAAGAATGAGGAACAGGAGGAGATGGCTAGAAAAGTCAGAAACCTGGAGTAGAGTATGAGAAATATGCAAGGATTAGGTGGACCAAAAAGTATTTCATACAAGGATTTATGTATGTTTCCTGACGTCCATCTACCTTTGGGATTCAAAATGCCAAAGTTTGATAAATATGAAGGTCATGGAGATCCTGTGGCTCACTTGAAGAAGTTCTGTAATCAATTAAGGGGCGCAGAAGGAAAAGAGAAATTATTGATGGCTTACTTTGGAGAAAGCCTAGCAGGAATAGCTTCTGAATGGTTCATTGATCAAGACATTTTCCGTTGGCATGTATGGGATGACGTGGCTTGGGATTTCATTCAACAATTTTAATATAACATTGAGATAGTGCTAGATCGCACTACGTTTGCCAACATGAGAAAAAAGATGATCAAAAGTTTTCAAGAATATGCCGTTAGATGGAGAGAGCAGGCTTCAAGAGTCAGACCATCGATAAAAGAATCTGAAATGATTGATATTTTTCTGCAAGCATAAGAGCCTGATTATTTCCATCTTTGCTCTCTACTATCGAAAGCACATTTTCCGAAGTTATCAAAGTTAGAGAAATGGTAGAAAATGGAATCAAGTCAGGAAAGATTATCAGCCAGGCCGCTTTGAAAGCAACAACACAGGCAATTCAAAGTGGTACAGGAGTTTCAGGGGAAAGAAAAAGAAAAGAGGATATAGCAACTGTCGTGACAGGTCCACGACAAAATTGGAGAGGTTCGCGTCAACCATACGCACAGAATCCATTGTATTTTATTCCATCCCCCCAATAGCCTATTTATAATGCACAACTATATCTCGGGCTCCTTCTTACCCGCAGTGGCGTGCACCAGCAATCCAAAATCATACAATGGCCCCGCAAGTTCAAAGAGGCCCTCCTAGGTCTAATTTTGGCCTAGAGCAGAATTCAAAAGGGATAACATGGTAAAAGATAATTTCACTCCTATTGGAATACCTTACACCAGTTTATTTCATAGGCTGAGAAAGATGAATGTTCTAAACCCAATTGAGAGAAGGATCCCGAATCCTCCTCCGAAGAACTTAGACTATTCTAGAAGATGTAAATACTATTCTGATGCCCCAGAGCACAATACAGAGAAATGCTGGTATCTAAAAAGAGTCATTCAAGAGTTTATCAATACCCAATAGATCATGGTAGAAAGTCTAGACGCTCCAAATGTCAATCAAAATTCGCTGCCAGATCATAATGAAACAAACATGATTGAAATGATACCTAGTGGTGAAGATGCTATGATTTCCTTTAAGCCGGTCATTAAAATTAAACTGATTCAGAAAAATTAGCAAATGCTGTAGATTTGACAAAAGAAAAGCCTGCAGAAGCGGAGGTAGTGATAACAAAATCCAAATCATCAAATGCTCCCTTGGTGGTGGGGAAAGAGATTTCGGAAAATATTGGGTCAAGTCAAGTGAAGCCAAAACTCATTGTTCCTGGAAGGTCCATTAAGCCTCTTTTAATCATAAAAAAAGCTCCCATAGCTCCTATTATTATTAAATCAATGTCAAAGCTGCCTATGGTTGATACCAAGTCTTTCCCTTGAATTATGATCACGTTATGGTGATGCACAAGGGGAAAAAAGTGACTGAAAATGTAGATGAAGTAGGGGGATTAATTCGATCTGGAAGGTGTTATGCTCCAGTAGAGTTAAGAAAGAATAAACAAGGCGGTGAAGAACGAATAACAGTCAAGAAGCCTGTCACTGATGAAGAAGCTGAAGAATTCTTAAAGAAAATGAAATTGCCAAAACATTCTGTTGTAGAACAGTTGAAGAAGACTCCAGCACTGATTTCTTTGTTGTCTTTAATGATACATTCAGAGGAACACCGCAAGGCTATAATGAAGATTCTTAATGAAGCATGTGTTTCCAGTGAGATTAGAGTAAATCAGCTGGAAAAAGTTATTGGAAGGATCCTTGAAGCAAATAAAATTACTTTCTCAGACAATAAATTGCCTATGGAAGGTACTAAGCATAACAAATGTCTGTATATTTCTGTGAAATGTGAATATTCCATCATCACTCAAGTGTTAATTGATGGAGGATCAGATGCTAACATTTTTTCTATATCAACTTTT
>NW_025858006.1:0-1263 GCF_002878395.1 Capsicum annuum
TAAATACATATATACATATGTGTGAAGATTAAATACATAAATACATACGCGTTAAATACATATATACATTTTCATTATGATTAAAATATATTTGATTTTTTACTTTTAAAGAGATGTTTGATCTTATTGAAGTTTTTATGCTTGATTTGATTGAAAGTTTTTGTTTTTCTTTATTAATATAATACATAAAAAAACTTTTATATTATGATAATACATGAAATACGTTATGCAGAAATACATATATACAAAAGGATATCTATGTAAATACGTATATACATATGTGTGAAGAATAAATACATAAATACATATGCGTTAACTGTATTTATATATAAACTTTATTTATGCTTAAAAAAATATGATGTTATTGATGTTGTTATTCCTAATTTGTTGGAAATTTTTTTGTTTTTTATATTAATAAAATACGTAAAGTATCTTTGCAACACACAAGAGAATCCACCCTTATGCTATGCCATAGTTTTGGTAGTGGACTCTCTCTCTAAGAGGAGTGTTCTTTCTTCAACATTCATAAAAACTACCAACTAAAAACCTACAATGTTTAATTTATATTACATTACAAAATAAAAGGCAAAAGACTAAAAGACCCTTTAAAGAAAAGGGCTCCAAAAACAGCCCATGGAGTGTGCTTGGGACGGTTTTGGGCTTCCTTCACACTTAGACTTGTTCACTCTTTAGGTGGTCTCCAAAATACTCAAAAAGTGTACATAATCGTGATCGTACTCGTATCATCTTGGTCAGAGGTCCTTCTATCAGATAGAAAGCTGGTCTGAGTTGGGTCAATACTGGTTTGAAGGAAGGGCTTGATTCTGTTAACAATGATCTTAGTGATAATTTTTTTAGAAGGTATTACATACTGTCACACCCTTTTTTCAGCTCGAAGGGATCGAGTCAAAGGGTTTTTCCAATTAAAGTGACGGTATTGAATAGGGATTATTTTAATTATAGAGTCGCCACTTGGAATTGAGTTACGGTGTTCCAAGTCACCTTTTTAAATCCCTAATAAAAAAGAAATGACTCTTATTTGATCTGCGAAAACAGAAGACCAGGTAAGAAATTCTGTTGACCGAGGGAAAGGTGTGAGGCACCCCTCAAGTCCCATGGTTCTAGCACGGTCACTTTTACTGACTTATACTTAACTAAAACTATTTCGATAAATTGTGTTAAAGTCTAAAATCACTCATTTTTATTATTCTAAAAACTTGTCTATTATCTTATATTAAATAAATGGATAAAAACTATTTTTTA
>NW_025858007.1:0-1168 GCF_002878395.1 Capsicum annuum
ATATATATATATATATATATATATATATATATATATATTTGCATATGTATTTACAGAAATGCATATCTGACTCACATGTATATATAAATATATAGGACACAAAATCTCTATAACAAAAATGACAGTTATATACATATACATATAGATAATAAAAAAATACATAATATATATCTTAAACAGTAAAGGAAAACAAGTAAGTATATATGTTAGCCTCTAAAATGACATAGTATGTACAGTTCAAAGACAAATCCAAAACTGTATAAAATACATATAGCTCTGCATATGTATTTACAGAATACATACCTGATCCAAATGTATATTCTTATTTTATATGAGTCACCTTTGTATTTCGCAAATACATATAAAGATATATAGTATGGTTATGTTTGTTACTGTTTAATATGAATATGATATGTATTTCATAAATACATATCTAAGTCATATTTATATTTTTTGAATAGTAATATACATATGGATCAGACATATATTCTGTAAATACATATGCAGAGTTATATGTATTTTTTTGTAATGTAATATATATTATGTAAAAGAAAACATATGCATACTATGTATTTTGTATTATATTTTTGTGAAAAGTACATGTAATATAAATTTATGTCATTATTTTGCTCTATAGGTGTTGTGTAATCATGTATTCATGGCAAGAGTACTTCTAACATTTGTACCACATATAGAATGTCACACAGTCAGTGATATTGAAGAACATATTAAGGTGATTTTATCAAAGGAGCAATACATGATTTTTTGTCATAAGAATATTTGTGGTGTCTATATGAACAAGAAGAAACGTGCAGTTCAAGTGCAATTAGACAAATATATTATGTCACAAATGTATTATAAATTTTTTGGGGAGTATGGGCATGTATTTGTATTTTGTATATATAAATGCATATCTATATGTATTTTTGTACGGTGTTGAGTTTATCTTTGAACTATTCTATGTCATTCTAGATGATAATATATGTAGTTATTTGTATTTTTTACTGTTTAAGATATGTATCATGTATTTTCTGATTACCTATATGCATATTGTTGTCCTTTGTATTATAGAGATTTTGTGTCCTATAGGTTCATATATACATATGAGTGAGATATGTATTTCTGTAAATGTATATGCAGATACATATGTATGTTTGTACTGTAAATA
>NW_025858008.1:0-1141 GCF_002878395.1 Capsicum annuum
ACCCCAAAGGTGTTTAATCGATAACCTCTGGATTTCTTATAACAGACAAAATAGAAACCATTTCATGGCATCTATGAATGCTTTATGTCATTACATGGCCGAAAAAAGTAGGCCTCATTTTAAATACTATGTAGTAATTCATGGAAAAACTAATGGCATTTTTCAAACCTGGTTAGAGGTATTAGATTCTATACAAGGTTTTAAAGCCCCTCTTTTTAAAGGTTTTAATGATTTTACAGAAGCTACTAATCATGCTAGGGGATATTTAGGCCCAAACTATTACATATCTCCTTCTCTGAGACAAAATCCAGATCAGATACCCCAGTACAACTTGCAAAAGGAAACTGGAAAGATTATTTTTTGTAATCACTGTTCTTCCATGACTGAAAACTTTAAAACACTCAATGCCCAGAAAGAGTCACTACTCATGGAAAACACTAGACTAATCAAACACATACAAATGTTAGAAATAAAACTCAGACAACAGACTCCCGTGAACAAAACTGATGCACAAACCCAGACCCCAACTCAGAGTTCTCCATCTCCTCAAAAAATGGATGAGAAGGGTGTGCATTTCCCAATAAATGCTCAGAAATCCACTGTACCGAATGTTGGTACAGCTAGTCTGATTCAAACGGTGATCGGTAAAGACGCATCAAATCCGTTCATGGCTGTCACTTTGCTAAAAAGTGAAGATGAAGGTTGCTCTTCATCAAAAATCAAGCTAAAACCTAAAACTTCAAAAAAGACTTTAATATCCAAAAGAAAAACTGAGACAATAGAGACCATAATTAAACAAACATTAGATAGATTTTTTAGAAACCAAACTCAAGACAAATATATAGATGAACTTTCAGACGAACAACCAGACAACGCAATACCAGCAATAAATAATACAGAGAGTAATTCTGCAAGATCAAACGAAGAAGATAGCATAGCGTAATTCGAAGATAGCATAGCACAATTCCAGGATGCCCAGGATCCATATGAAGACGACGACTCAGGCATGAGCTTCGACTCCATAGCCCTGCACAACTTGGATACGTAAAGATATTCTACAGAGACTCTACAGATGTCTATAGACTCTACAGTTGTCCTAGTATGGTCAAGTGGGGATGCCCACTTTATGTCTTGTAATAGT
>NW_025858009.1:0-1860 GCF_002878395.1 Capsicum annuum
TATCAATTTGGTTAAAATTGACATTAATTGTGTACAAGATGACTAGAAAATAAACACATTGAGAAATTGAATTGAATTGAATTTGGCTCGCTATTTTAATAAATATGATAATGATGAGAAAAATAATAAGACGTCGATATAAAAATAAACTAAGTATGTAAAAATTAATGTTATATAAAATTATCGATAGTAGTAATAACAAAGACAATGCATTTGTAAATTATGAGTGTGCACATTTACGTAAAAATAAATAAATATTAATGAAAATTATGTAAAATGTCGAATTTGAATTAATAAATTATGAAAAATAATAATTTAATAAATGTGGAAATGACGAGAAAAATAGTAAGACGTCGATATTAAAATAAACTAAGCATGTAAGAATTAATGTTACGTAAAATTACTATACAAAATAGCAATCTGAGAGGGGTATCATAGGTCAAAATTGGGTGTCAACACAATTATATCGATTTAGTCCCACAAATTAGGTCTGTGGAGGGTACAGTGTACGCAGACCTTCTCGAAAACTTATTCAAACTTGAAGATTCTTGTAAAATAAAACATATCATGTAGGATTTTTGCTGCAATTAAGATTTCATTTTCTTTCTTGTTAATTAGTTGCTACTATTTCTATTTTATGTATATTTTCTTATTGGATAAACCGAAAACTGAATCGTTAAGAACTAAAACCCGATAAACCAAAAACCAATAAAAGAAATACCTTATTGATTTGATTATTGATTTAACATATTTAAAAATTGATAACCGATAAACCAAACCGATAATATATAAAATCAAACCGAACCGACCGATGCACACCCCTAATTTCATAAAAAAAAAAATAGTGAAAATTGATTTAATATTGACCATTGATCAAATATGATGAACCGTTGAGATTAAAATTGAGGAGATGAGTTAAATTGAGATTAGAAATTGGGTTAAAAAAAGATTGAATTGGAGATTTCGATTACGTTAATACAACGTATTAATATGATGAATTGTTGGTTAATTGACTTCATTATTATAACTTCAACAGTGTATTATTATCTCGATCATATGATGTTAACGTATTATTCAAAATACTTGGATATATAAATTCAGTTAGCTAGCTTTTAACTACTATATATATCACTATACGAGAGATACGTATTTATATATATATTATTGACTATCAACTTTGTAATATGTACTATATGCATCACATACACGAGTATATTACTTTGCAATACAACGTATTTTATCTTTACTCTGATGAATTATCGTTTAATTTATTAGCTTACATTATTTTATTATAAATTCAACAATTTATTATTACCTTGATCAATCGATCGTATGATATTAATGTATTCAATATATATAGTTGATTAACTATAAAATTCACAGTATGTACTAGATACATCACATACACATGTAAATTACCTCGTAATACAACATTTTGTATACATATAAAGATAAATTATCGTTTAATTTAGCTTATATTATTATATTATAACTTCAATAGTATATTATTTTTTTGATCAATTGATCGTATGATATCAATGTATGCAATATATAATTGAATACATTTAATTTTTTTAAATATAAAAATTATTTATTTAATAGTAAATTAAAAATATCAAATATCGACGGACAGAGTCATTTTCAAGAAATTAATTTTTATTTAGTTTTAACAAAAGCGATGTTGTCCGTCGCTTTTTGCATAAATAAAGAAAAATTAAAAAGAATTATAAATTGTGACGGACAGCGTCGCTTTTCTAGAATTAATATTTTACAAAATAAAAATTATAGCGACGTTGTCCGTCACTTTTAATAAAAATAAACAAAAATAAAAATTAAATTTAAAAGGCGACGGACAACGTC
>NW_025858010.1:0-5989 GCF_002878395.1 Capsicum annuum
TGTTGAGATGTATATAAATAAATATTTGATGATAGTTCGGGTAGAAAGTTGAGAAAATTGAAGGAAAGGTGTCATTTAAATCTTGAATGAAGGATTGGTGACATTGACCAACTTAAAGGGTCAAACATAATTAGAAAACTTGATTAAGTTAATTGTGGACTTGATTAATATTTTCAAAACTTTCTAATCTTTTCAAAAAAATAAATCAACCCACACTCATCTCCTCTGCAAATCACCTGTCTCTTTCCTCTCTCTCGATATTTTTTCTCAACTCTCTCCCAACCAATAGTTGTGCAAAATTTCTCTCTTCAATCTCCGACGACTTCAACCTCCGGCGACAAATAGTTGAGCGAGTTCCTTTTCTACTTTCAACCATCAATCGACATGATAGTAGTGTTCTCCGGCGATAACAACTTCGAGTTCTTTGTCGTCTCATTTCTTCTTTCACAATAAAAAAAATTATGTCTTTTTAATTATGAAGAAAAAGAGGAACTTGAGCCAACTTCTCTTTTAGTATTGGTTAACAATTTCAATATTTCTTGCTTAAATTTGAAATGTGGACTGAATAGAATCCTAATTTCTCATATTTCTTCTCTACTCTTTTCGGTGTGAAATATAATTTTTTGTAGTTATTGTAGTTCTTGTTATCGAACTGTTGATTCTATTTGTTGGTGTCTGTTGAGTTTTTTGAAATTTAATTTTTATTGTTTGTGTTTGTACAAACGCAAGACAACAATGTTGGTGATTTTCGATCACCATTGATGTTCTTAGTGTATGTATTGTGTTGGTGTTGCTGGATTGATTTGTTGTTTTTCTTGGTAAAAATGGTGTATTTGATATTAAACGGTGATAGTTATATTTTTCTATCGAACAAAATTTTTGTACTATTTTTTTTGTAATAGATGAACTATCTGATGCAACAGATGAAAATCTAATGCAACTGATGAAAACCTGATGCATCAATGAAAATCTTTTGCAACAGATGAACAATCTAATAAATCATTTATCTTTTGCGACAAATGACTCTTCTGTTTGGAAGAAATCTAAATAATAAGGATAATATATAATAGTTCAAACATATAATTCATTTGGCAACAGATGAGTGATCTGTTTCAACAGATAAGTGATCTGTTTTTATTGTTTCCAACGGATTACTCATCCTTTGCAACTGGTTAGGTATATGCTGCAATAGATAACCTACCTAGTGCAATAGATGAGTGATCTGTTTTTATTGTTTCCAATGGATTACTCATCCATTGCAACAGGTTAGTCATATTTTGCAATAGATAACCTACCTGGTGCAATAGATGAGTGATCTGTTTCAACAGATGAGTGATCTTTTTTATTGTTTTCAATGGATTACTCATCTGTTGTAACAGTTGGTTATATGTTTCAATAGATAACATACCTGGTGTAACAGATGATTGATCTATTTCAATAGATGAGTGATCTATTTTTATTGTTTCCAACAGATTACTCATTCATTGCAACAAGTTGGTTATATGCTGCAACAGATAACCTACCTGGTGCAACATATGTATAGTTTATTGGAACTGTTATTTTACTATTGTGCATGTGAGCTTTATTTTTATCCTTTTTTAATGATGCATTAATCAATTATAATCTATTTTATGTTACTATTAATTTGAGATAATATGGCTCCCAAAAGAAAAGAAACCGAATCAAGTCCAAGTACAGGAACAAGTGAAGCAGCTAGGCTATATCTACCACTCTATGAGCTTACTTTACAAGCGTTATCTCAATCAGGAGAAGAAGATAATGAACATGGGGAGGATGAATATTTCAAAAGAGATGATTCAAATGTTAATATCCCTTCCATTAAAGAGTTGGTCAAAACCTTCAACATTGATAGTTATCGTGTGAGAATGCAGTGTGATGGTGCCACAGATTTAACTGGTGATTTCATGGTTAAGTAAACCTTGGAAAAATATTTTGATACCTTCAGAAAAATACTTTGAGAACAAAAATTGGATGCTTATTCCAGGGACAGCTAATTTGGGCAATATCTTAACTTGCCGGAGGTTAACAATGCTCATTTCCAAATGAAATTGGTATATGATCTTCTTAGGCGTATTTTTATGCATGAAAACAAAGATAAGATGGATGAGGTATGGATATATTACTGTGGCATGTCTGTTTGTTTTGGTTGGAGGAAGTTTACCATAGTTACTGGATTAAAATGTTATCCTCCTTCTGATTCTCAAGTTATACCTATTCTAACCCAAAAAATACCCCGCACACCTTAAAAAGGCAAAGGCAAGTCGAGTGATCGTGATGACCTGGTGTTCCTTATTTCTTAAAGCTTCAAAAACATAAATTTGATAAAAGCGTTGAAAGGTAAAAGACTTTCAAAGAAGAACAAGCAATCATTGTGCTTGGTTATTACATAACATTTTTTGGACAAGAGACGTTAACAACAACATACCACTTGGTTTAATAAATCTCTCCGAGGATCTTGAGGCATTCAACAACTATCCTTGGGGTTATGAAAGCTTCAAAATTATTGTTAAATATTTTTTGACTCCGTTAACACCAAAGACAGTCAACTTATATGACTTTCCATGGGCTTTCATGGTAAATATTTCTTTTATTATGATATGATTCATATTTTTATTCAATAATGCTTTTGATTTATTAGCATTATTTTATAGGCTTGGGCGTTTGAAGTCATTCCTTACTTAAGACAATAAGTGAACTACCAGGAAGAAGTTTCATGTCCAAGAACCCTGAGATGGTCGTCGGTCAAAACTGATAAAAATTTAAAACTTTTTGATATCTTCAACCCCCCGAAGAAAGAAATAAGTCTAATTCCAATTAAGTTTTTATTTTAATTAATGATTTTTTGAATTGATTTCATCATCATTCTAATATATATACTGATTTTCTTTAGATTATCCATCTGTGGCTTGTTCCGACCAATCGAGAATTGAAGATGCCATTTTTTCTTACTTTACGGTATGTGCAAACTTTATTGGATCCTAAGGTCATTCATAGAATAAAAAAAGAATTGTTTGGAGAAATAGTCATCGCAAGAAAAATAATTCTGAAGGGTGGGCTTATTGTTGTTGATGATGGTATTGGTAGTGGTAGTGGTGCTGCCGTTGGGGCTAATGATGCTCCTCTTATAGTTTTTGAAAAATCAAACCATTATGATTATGATCATACTGGTTATATAGATTTTGCCACTTCGAGTGATTGTTCTGCATGCAAATATCAACATTGCAAGGCGAAATACGATGTAGCGATTAATGGTATTAATGCATTAATTGCTTCTATAAAGGGAATGATATCTAAGAGGGGTGTAATTCCATCAAAGAGGATTTCATATCCATACACTCCACTAGATATCAAGGTGGCTAAGAGGAGAAGGAAAGAAATTTTCAAGGCATATCAGGCATCGAAAAAAGTAAATTTCAACTCCTCTGTCTTTGTCTTTCACCTTTGATCAATGTACAAGGGCCACAGGAGAGCAACATGAGATGAAGAAGGCAAATGTAAATCATTTGTTTCAACAAAAAAATAGACACTTATCTGTTTCAACAGATGATGCATCTATTGAAAATTATCAAACAGATAT
This sequence comes from Capsicum annuum, assembly GCF_002878395.1. Lineage (NCBI taxonomy): Eukaryota > Viridiplantae > Streptophyta > Magnoliopsida > Solanales > Solanaceae > Capsicum > Capsicum annuum. Next base: position 3,599 of record NW_025858010.1, read on the forward strand.
ATAAATCTATTGTAACTATTGTCTAACCTATTGCATCAAATGCGTTATCTATTACAATAATTGTCTTACCTATTACATCAGATGCATTATTTGTTGCAATATATGTTCATTTGTTTCAACAAATCAAACAGGTCTTTGTACTGTTTTAATTTATTCCAACAGATGAGTCATATGCTGCGACATATGGCTCATCTGTTCAAAATTATCGTACAAATTTGTTTTACCTAATTTAATTTATCCCAACATATGATCTATCTGTTGCAACTAATAGATAATCTATTGTATATCTGTGATTAGAAATCTCATTGATATTCTAGCTTTCTAGGTGGATGTCACAGTAGAAGTTACTGTTGAACAACATAATATCACAGTTGATAATCCATCCACTGCTTCCAAGAAAGAAGAAAAAGTGGAGCCTGTCAGTTCAAGAGAACGGAAGAATGACCCGTTTGAAGGGTTCAACATCTCGGACGAGGCTCCAAAAAAACTAACAAAGTTGATCAACGACTTCAGAATGGATTGCCAATGGGTTGTTAAAGCATCATGACGAAAGGTACATAAATTATTTTTAAAGATATTGATTTATACAATTCTTGTTGTAAAAATATGACATTAACACATATAAATCATGTAGAAAACAAAATGACGAACACTAAAAAGTGAACGAATCGAGTCTTGATTTTGATATTTTCGACTTTGTTGTTGCACATCCCAAAATAAAGAATTGGTTCTATTTAATGTTACAACCCCAAACTTGCTGGAATAATTAGGTTTAAATCTCATACATATTACTATTAATTAATACTTTATTTAATTGCATCTGTGTATTAATTTTACTGTCACGTAATCTGAAATGCTTGATAATATGTGCAGCACATCAATGTTATTTCTTACTACCTTTAAAAGAAGGTTAAGTTGCAAATACAAGAACAATATTGATACACGACAGACAATTATTTGTACAAAGTTTACATAAACAATGCCTACGATAGGTATTGTCAATAACATTCAAAAGTTTTCTAAAATGAGGAATGCTTAATCAACATCATCAAAGGTTTTAGCATTTTAGATAGCTTACCTTGGCATTTGGTCGATGAAGTGTACATTCCAATCAATTATGGTGATGAATTTTATTGAGTGTTGGCTGTCATCGTTCTAAAAGAAAGACACATCCGAGTTTATGACTGGATGTCGTGAAAGAGACATTCTGGGCCATCATCTGAGATACAAAAGCTAGCCAACATATTGCCTACTTACCTTGATATGAGTGACTTTTTTTTATCAAAAGGTTCGTACTAATTGGTCGACGATTGAAGCATATTGGGATAAAATGAGTAATCCATTTGATGTATAATATGTGGAAGGAATTTCTCAACAACCATTGATAGTCTGTAAGTATCATGATTTATTTTCATTTCATAAATTTCACAACGCTTACATGAATTGCAAGATATGAATTATATTCTTTTTAAAATGCAGGGATTGCGGTCTTTTTGTTGCCGCTTATGCTAGGTATTTGAGCAATAGATTACAAGTACCAAATGATGGACTTGATGAGGGATTACACCGCAAAAGATATGCTGCTCTTTTATGTAAATACGGAGAGGCGAAAGCACATAAACCATATGCAAGCAATATTAAAGATCCACGATGACCAAATCCGAATTCCATAGCACCGGATGGAGAACAACTTATCCATATCGAGTAGATCCTTATAGCTTGCGCCTGCAAATTAATAACCTCTCCTTAGGAATTGTTGGCACCAAAATTAAAATTGTTGTTTTATTTGTAGAGCAGATCATTTGTACCCATAATAATTTTTTTTACATTTCATTTATCTGTTGAGTTATTTCATGTAATTTCTGAAGGCTTCAATTTATTTTATGTTGTCTATGAATTTAATTTAATCGTTAGTTTTAAACTTATTAATTAAAATGGAATACTACAACAATAGATAATGTATCTTTGCAACAGACGACATATCTGTTGGAAATTATCAAATGGATTTAGACATATATTGCAACATGTAGGTCATTTGTTGGAAATTATCAAACAGGTCTTCCTACTGTTCTGATTTTTTCTAATAGATTACCTATCAGTTGCAACAGATAGACTATATGCTGCAACAAATTGTATATTTATTATGATAGATAGACATAAATATCTGCATAATGCTATATATGACTAACCAATTATAATAGATAATCAATTTGTCACAACAGATAGACTATATGTTACAATAGATAGATAATCTATTGCATTATAAAAAATTCAACTTTCGTCAAACATAAAAAATTATCACTACATGTAAAGTGAAGTGGCTTGAAATAAAAAATTGTGATGGTGTTTGTCTTTGTACATCTTCTTCTTAATACATAGGCTCCAAGCATC
>NW_025858010.1:8989-15400 GCF_002878395.1 Capsicum annuum
ATCTACAAATATTCAATATATGTAAGCGCATACGACCCTCACGCGACATCAATTTTATTTTTTTGAAGTTCTATGTCCTTGTTTCGACCTTCAAAATCTCATGCTTTTATCATCAACACTTCCACTGAAAAATGATCCATCAGTTTACTCTACCTCAACAAGCTGGGGAACAACTCTAACAGTGGATGCATATGGGTACATAAATGAAGTTATCGAAGATATGTAAGTTGCAGTCATAAACTTAATATTTCCCTCCTCAAGTAGTAGCTCAACAATGAGAAAATGTCTGGCTTTCATAGTCATGACTTTGAGAATTCTCTTTGCCTTTTTCCAGCTCCTGCCGTGTGGAAATAACCTTTTCTCTCTAATATAGTTAATCATATCTTCATCCCATTCGAACGTAGAAACTAACCAATCAAATCCCAGGCCACCGGGAGTGTCAGCTAGCCTACTAAGCTCATTATACCTATTCTTGAAATTATTGTAGAAGTTGAGATCCATTATCCTATCGGCAGTATCATAACCATCCGGGTACGTTAATTGCATGCCCCTCATAAGGCATAGAATTTCATCAACATACTATGATATAAGAAGATAATTTTTAAATAGGTTAGTAATTGTAAAGAAGAAAAACATAGTGGAAAGATGCAATGGATGTTCCATCTATTGTAGAGGGTTCTTTGAATTCGTTCACAAATTACCCAGCTAACGTAACTTATGCAACAGATGGGTAATTTGTTGCAACAAAACCACTACCAGTTGCACCAGAATACCCAGATGTTGTAGCAGATGACACATCTATTGCGTAGCTTCTTCTTCATAGAGTAGATTAGAAGGATACGTTAGGAAAAGTAAACTTACCCTATCCACGCACCGCTTACGCATACTTGTTATATTCTTAAAGTCTTGAGCGTGAAATACATGCATGGTGTATTGTTGTGTAGGTTTATTGGAATTTGTGGTCCTTCGCAGTTCTTTCTTCTCTTCGTTGTCAAGTGCCGCGTATATGTCCACTTTATTAAATAACCCTTGAACTTCAACAACTTTTGGAGTGGAAGGAGTTGCATTTTTTTGTTTTCAGATAGGAGAGTATTTGGCTAATTTTTCTTTTATTCCTCCTAACCACCACTATAGGAGTGTATGGCTCCCTCACCTTCTTAGATGGTATGTGTAAGACCCCGCAAATCTTTCTAGTCGTTAAAGCTTGAAAAGAGGTTCCCAACTTAGAATCTCCTAGCTAAGTATTCAAACTTAGTGCTATTTTGGCCTTCAAAAGTTTGTGTTCTTATTTCATAACCTTTACGTTCATAAACTTTTGATATTTAAGTTAATCCATGATCAAAAAGGTCAATATGGGTTCCCAGATGAGTTTTGAATTTTTCGAACCTCGGTTAGACCATGTTTGGAATCCCAACATAGTGGACCAATGCAATCTTGGCATGCTACATCACCTATCGCGTTGGTCAATATTATTGTAGGAATTGCCAGTCAAAAGTACTGAGGCTTGGCGCGATCACGGCACGACGCGTCAGGTATTGCGCCGATACCATTGATGCGCCGCATCGACCAGCGCGTCGGCACCCAGTTCCAATCATTAAAACAGTCGCGACCCTAGGGTTATTTCAGTTTTTTTTCCACTCTTATATAAGTCTATAACACTAGATTCAGCCGTTGTTTACCCACATATATTAGTTTTCTCTCAATTTTCCTCAAGAATAAGTTTAGGGTTTCCCATTGAAGATCCAAATTCAAGAAAAATCCACCATCAATCTTCGTAAAATCAAGAACTAAGGTATGTTAGATGTTGATTCTTGGGTTCCTTCCACCCAAGAAGTTCAAGAACCCTTTTCAAATTATAAAGATTGAATATTTATGATTTTTATGATTTATGTGAGGTGAATTCATGTTTATATGATTGTTGAGTTGTTATTCATGTTCTAAGTTACAAGTTCCAAGCTTTTATTATAGTATGAGATGAATTTCATGGTATTCATGATATATCCTTCAAGTTGTATGTTGATTTATGTAGTTATGTTAATTTGATGGATTGATTGTGGCTTAACCAAATTATGCTCCCCATATGTTCAATAAAACACTTATTTAAATGAGATAGTGTCATTATAGCATGTTAGTATGAAACCCCTAATTACGTATAAGTTATTGCATACCAAGTGTTTGTAGAAAACCCTTAGCCAATGAAATATGAGATTTTAGCATGAAATCCCCAATTATTTACAAGTTGATGTATGTTAAGTTTTTGATGAAAGACTTCATTGGATGAATTATGAGCAACTAGTGTGCATTCCTATGCATATGCGAGTTTATAACTTTCAAGTGCTTGAAGAGATGCCTCATTGATTGTATTACGAATGATAGATTATTGTATGCTATTCAAGAACTATCGTGTCTTAATTATTTTATGTTATTTAGTCTTGGGGGTATTTAATACATGATAATTTAGCTGTGTGCCTAGAGTCAGTGTCAGTTAAGTACTCTCAGTCATATCGATATCAGTAGTATTCTCATCCAGTTACAGAATTTAGTAGAACTCAGTCAGTTACATGACTTAGGAAAATCCAGTAAGCTCAGTATCATTCCAAGTCCAGCTCAAGTATTCAGTTCAGATCTCAGCAGTATTCAAGTATTCAGTTTAGAACCCAATAGAATTCAGTAAGTTTAGCATTTTGTCAGTCAACGAAACTCAGTAAGCTCAGTTCAGCTCAGTTAAATAGTATGATTAGTAATAGATTTAGCCCAGTCTAGTACAATCTAAGAATCAGTTCAGCATCTATTCAGTTGGGAGTAGGACTTAGCACCGAGCAAGGGCAGGGATGATGATTTCCCCGTTAGAGAGGCAGAGTTGTTAGTAGCAGTCCCTATACTCCAGAACTGCGTAGCTAGTGCAGGATGAGGAGTCACCCGTTAGATTAAGGCTTGGCTACCTCCCAGGAGTCACCCGTTAGATTAGGCTTGACTTTCTGTTTAGGATCACCCATTAGACAGGCTTGACCATAGTAGATGTCTTTACCCGTGGCACGGTACTGACACTCTTCCAGCTGGGGCTACAGGTTGGACCTCACTAGTTCAAATTTGGGCCATGTCAGTTAGATAACTACTTTCCATAGTCTCAGTTTCAGATTTAGTCTCAGTAATAGAATTCAGATCAGCATTACAGAAATCAGGACTGTCAGATACAATTAATCAGCTCAGAAAAGAAGTTAGACAGTTCTGAAGATTCACAGATCACCTGTTAGATAGGCTTGATCTTAAATTTAGTCAATCATATTCATTATCAGTAGATATAGAGACCACCCATTAGATAGGTTTGATATCAGATTCAGTCAATAAGTATCAGTATCAGTAGATTCAAGGATTATCCGCTAGATAGGCTTGATCTAAAATGTCAGTGTTTGTAGATTTAGTTATCAGAATTCAGTATCAGTAAACTTAGATAGCAATTATCAGTAAACCTAGTTATCAGTAATCCAATCATTAGAACTCAATACTCAGTGTTACTATGATTAAGTTATACTTTATGCATTCATGCATGTATTCTCATTCAGCATACTCATGTATTCAGTCAGTATTGTTCATACATATAAACCCTTGCATTTAGCCCTACCTCATCTAGCATACTAGTATATTCTCATGTATTAACGCATACTTTTCTCTTGCGCTATGGTGTTTTATACCATTGGTTCAGAAGCACGAGATCTTAAGCAACCTTAGCAGTTCAGACTTATCCAAAAGCAGTAGACATAGCAGTGAGTCCTCATCATTTGAGGATGTTATATTATTTCATTATATTACTAGATTCAATATTTTAGTATACAGAGTTAGTTCGGGGATTGTCCCATCAACTCCACAGTTCAGACAGTTTAGAGGTTTTCAGACTAGATTTTAAATAGTTGTATTAGTATTCAGTTTTCAATTGTATTTCAGTTTTTGAATCTTATGGCATGTTTTCCGCCAGTTTTCTACATTTTTATAGTATATCATGCAGTGCTCAGTTACAGGTATCAGTTAAGGGTTAGATTGTGTTCCTTCGAGATCATGAGCACCGTGTAGCATATGGGGTACCATACTCTAGGCGTTACAGTATGGCACCCCTTTTGGATTTCAATTCCTAGGCATCTTCAGCGATAGCCTCTAGTTTTTCAAGGAGTTTATCATGTTTGTCCTTGCACACTTTGCATTTGCAATGAGAACATGAGAGTAAAAAGGGTGAGACAGACCATTATAAGGGTGGGAGGGATCACCGTATGGGTGAGAAGGACCGATATAAGGGGTGATTTTAAGCATATTTATTTTTTCTTGTGCATCAATATGCTTATCATCATGATTGGTAGCATCCTCATCCTCAGGATGGCTTCCACCAACATGAACAACTCCACTAATAACACCTTCAAAAGAAGCACCCGAATCTGTTGCAGTAGGTTGTTCATGAAGTGCCCTAACATTAGGCTGATCTTTCCTAACTACTCTTCTTATAGCTATTTCTCCAGTCAATTCCTTTTTAATTAGTTCCACCATTCAGTCTGCTATTATATCAATAAGACCTAGAGTAATAAAAGAAGTCATTCCCATGGATTCACAACCTATAAAATAAAGGTAGATACATTTAAATCATATAATAATAATTTACAGTCAGTTAGATTACATGTTAACACAGACAACTTATGCAACAGATGATTTATCTGTCACAATAGTTGATCGTTTTGTAGTAACAAATTAATAATATATTTCATCAGATTACCATCTATTACATAATTTGTAGTAGATGAGCAATCTATTGAGTCGGGTTTAGAGAACTAGAGTAACATATGGATAATCTGTTGCAAAATATGAATCGTCTGTCATAATAGATTACCCATCTGTTGCCTTAATTGCAATAGATAGGAAATCTATTGCAATAGATGACCCATCTGTCACAACAGATGGAACATTTATTTTAATATCTTTCTTTGAGTCAAATTATTTTACTTGAAAGAATACGTACTATATCATCCGGAGGGTTAAAGAGATCAGCCTCTTTAATTCTTGTGCTGCTCTTTGCAGCCAACCTCCTAAGGACCCTTGGATGAGAAACCTCATCCTGTAATCCTTGACCTACTTTCGGAGGAGAGGAATGACTTCAAATGTCCAAGCCTAAAATAATTAAATAGGAAGAAAGAAAAAAGAAATTATAATAATTATTCAATATAAATTAATGGATGAGTAAACAAATAGTGATTAAATTTACCATGAAAGCCCATAGAAATCCGTATAATGTGATCATCTTTGGGGATAGGTTTGTCAGTAAATATTTGATAGTCAATTGTAGTTGTCATATCCCCAGCGATAATCATTGAATTTCTCAAAATCCTCAACAAGCGCTAACAAATCATCTTCTATGACTTTGTTGGCATCTCTTACCAATATAACGGAATGGGCAAACCAAAATAAACATTATTGATCCCTGTAATGCTTTGGTATGGTTTATCCTTGAGATATTCTATCAAATCTGCCGCTTTGTAGCTACGTCCAGCAATTTCTAACAACCCATCTATTTTTCCTCGCGTTTGTTGGTTTTGGTGGGTGGTCGCTTGGTCAATGCCTTCACTTTATTTGATGGTGATGCTTTGGTTGTCATACTTTCCTTGGACCTTTTGCGGGGTGTTTCCTTGGTGAGAGGTTATGTTGGACAATCGTATCTCAAGCCCATCACAATGGAAAACTCTTTCATGCAAAAACAAATCGGCATGTCACAGTAGTTGATCCATATCTCATCCATCTTTTTCCCTCATTTGCATAATCTTTATCATCCCTCACGTACTTGATCCTGCGCTTGAGAAGACCATATACTATGCTCAATTAGAAATAGGCAGTGTGGTCCTTAGGCAGCTCAAGAAAGTAACTAAAGCAGCTCTTCTTAAAAAGTTTGTCTATGTTTTTGTTCTTCATAATATTCCTAAATTCATCAAAAGATTTCCCCAACTGACATTTTAGTATAAGATCACTAGTTAGTTCTGCAGGGCCATCTATCAGCATCGCAACTTGATACCTATCAATACTAATTATTTTGACAGGATCATAATGGGATTTCGATCTTAATTCATGCTCCATTAGTGATGCATTATCATCATCTTGATCATCATCCTCTTTCTCACTTTTTACTTCCTCCTTTTTTTGTTTATCATCATGTTGATTATCATCCTCTTTCTCACTTTCTACTTCTTCCTCTTCTTGTTTATCTTCTTCTTTCTCCTCACTTTTATTTTACTCAGTAGCCTCTATATACCCTTCTCCACCTCATTTTTCGTAACTTTCCTCAGCTTTCATATCCCCTGAATGAGATTGTTCAGGAAGCTCCTCCGAATCCATTTGTACTCTAGCCTTTTTTGTTGGGTGGTCAGAAGTTGATGCACTTTT
>NW_025858011.1:0-2257 GCF_002878395.1 Capsicum annuum
CATCATTCCACTATTTTTCTAAAATGAGTAAATAAATATATGTTAGCGTATTAACATAATACTTACTACATTATTATACTTTTGCAAAATTCACTCTATTTTTTGTTAACCCAATTATATATATATATATATATATATATATATATTTGATAAAATTAATTAAAGCATCGTTAAATAAGTTAAGTGAAATCGACTAGGGGTGAATTAAATTAATTCATTTTTGGGCCTTTCTTTTCTTTCAGTTAAATTGTAATCCAAACAACCAAATGCCCCAACTTCAAGACCCTTCACCTCAGGCCCAATTTTGATTAATCTAGATGGCCCAACAACAATTAAAATCCTCATCTATTCTAATTCAACTCCAACATATCAGCCCAATCTTTTTTTACCCAATAGAGCAATCCAGCCCAAGACCCTCTAATCTTTTTTCCCTTTATTTGGTTGTTATCCACAACCTCTGCAATATCAACGCAAACAGCAACAACTTTAACAAACAACAACTTCCTCACCCCAAAAATCCACCGAACAGTAATATAAGTCGTCCAAGTCAAAGACAGATCTTATCCCTGCGAAATCCCCTCGAATCTGCTAAGATACAATCTTCAAAATCTCTTCACATTTGATATCTTAAGCCTTCATTGTTGACTTTAGGCTTATTGTTGCCCAAAATTCAATCTTATGGCAGAATCATCAATCAAATTTGGATTATGAGGATATGTTTTATCTCATCTCATTTCAGCCTATGTCAAATCTGAAAAGGGGTCAAATTTGAAATTCAAATTGATTGTTTTTGGCTATAAATAGCCGAACTTCCACCCCCTCTGGATATGGTGAATCATTTTTATTAATTTCAAATAAAGATGGCGCTTCGCAAGCCCCTTTTTTTTTATTTTTAATGACAAAAAGAATATTTTATGTATTCGTACTGTGGTAAATAATAATTTTTCAAGCCATTATACATTAAGATAATTATATATTTATCTATTTATTTAGTGTAGGATAATTGGCATATGTTATCTTATAAAAGAGAAGAATTTTTTTTTATACCTTATTTATGTCTTGTCTTATTTTTATATTTGATTTCCTTATCTAATCTAAGATTGGCCGGTTAACCGTAGTTAGTAGATCCTTTAGGGTGCCTAATCCCTTCCCTTTAGGATAATTAGAATCCTTACCTAGAATTTTAGGTTCTTGCAGACCTTAAAATGAAGTCTTTAATTGCTTTAATCACATAGTTTAAAATAGGTGTCCTAATTCACCGTAGAACTAATTAGGTGACGACTTCCTTAATTTTAACTCAGAAGTTTCTCAAAATGTCGTACACTATTTTGACCTCGTGTCAAAATGGGGTATAGCATTACATATGAAGATACAAATTTGATACTTCTCGTGACGAGGAAAATAATACATATATTTGAGTTGTTGGACTTTGACACTAATATTTGTTGAATTATGGCAAATATCCCACCTTGATGTGGGCTCTCTCTCTTTTTTCGGAGGAGGGGGGGAGGTGAAAAATAATATGTTAAAATTTATATGCATCATTACATATAATGGCAGAGGTAACTTGTCCGCTATTAATGTTCGTGAGATAGGAAATAATACTAATACCATTATAACTATCCGATATACATACCACCTTAACTTGTAGATATACATAATATGAAATTGTGTATTCATGCTCTACTTTATGCATATAATAAATATATGTTGAAGTTTATATGTTGATTCATAGATTGAATCAATTAATGTCCTCTGCAAATTATTTAAGACACCAAAGCTTTGTATGTTGAAAAAGGAATATACTAATTAAGTTTATTAAGTGTTTTGTATCTCATTCTATAATAGACTCATAATAATTTAATAGATGATATTTTGAAAAAAAATTCATTGATAAAATATATATTGTTTAGTTTAAATCCATGGGCGTTGGATAATTTTTATATTAATTGTTTGATATTGATTTTTTTAAGGCAGAACCCATCGGCAGGATCCTAAAATTGACATAATTTTTCACTTAGATACCTTAAGTAAGGTTTGTACATTTTAAACACTTTAATAGCTTAAAATTTGTGTTATTAAACACTTTTTTGACAATCAACTAAAATTACAAAGTCGGTACATTACACTCGCCGATGATGTGGCAAGATGACTAATTAGAAATGGACATTTGTCATTTGGTGCAAAATAATAATTCAAAACTTAAAAGGAAAAAAAATATTTTTTAACAAAAGTAAATAGATTAAAATACCTATTT
>NW_025858012.1:0-1831 GCF_002878395.1 Capsicum annuum
TATTGTTAGAAAAATTAATATATAAGAAACGTGTTAGACTTTGAGACTCGTAAACATGCATGCATGATTCTCGAACATGGTTGAAGTCTTTCCAATGAACAAATGGAAAAATGATAACGTAAAGACTGTCTCCGAGATTCATCTAAGTCATACAATATTGTAAACTTGCATATATATTGTGTTAGGCTATTACTATCCGACCAGAAGAAACAAGACTTAGGTTACCACACACAGATTTATTATAGAATTCATATATAAGGAAATAAATTTTACCTCCATCCTGGGATGTATATTGAACGTGAAATTTCTGAAATTATTTTAACCAATTCTTTTTGAAGTTCAAAAATCTTTCTTCCTTCTTCATAATTACTGCCAAAAGCAGTTCTTGAAATTGCATCACTTGTCAAAGTTTGAAGATATAGCCACACATCTATCTCTGATCCTTCTTTTGAGACAACTTTTTTTCATTTGTTCAACACGTCACTAATTGTCAATTTGAATGCAGGTAGCATATATTGCACATTAATAAGAATTCGATTAGAGCCGTCAAAATGGATTTGTCCATGAACGTGCCCCAACCGAACTAGCTAGAATAGGGTTATGTTAAAAAATTTCATCAAGCCCATTTAAAACTGGGGCTTATAAGCCCGACCCAAGTTAGACCTTTTTCTAGACCGTTTAAAATTGGGGTATATAAATCCGACCCAAGGTTATTCCTTAGCCTTTAAGGTTTGACCAAGGCCAACTAATATCTTAATTATTAATTCTACAAAGAAACATGACTCTTTCATTGTAATGATCTCCATCATGATGTCAAGTTTCAAAACTTAGTCAAAGACCTTATCATATTAATCAAATAACTTGATATAACTATAAAAAAGAATATTGACATTTATATCGAATAACATTTATAAGATACGTTTGAATAATCATATATAAGATTGGATCTATGGAATATCCACTACATCCCTAACAACGATCATGTTGGTATATTCTATATATCTTTCTTTTATGATCGTGGTGTTCTAACCAATTTTCGTGCACCTCAACTAATTTAATAAAATACACCAGACAAACAAATTAAAACGGAGAGAGTATGACAAAAGTTTGATAGTTGTTAAAACCTTCAACTTGTCTAGGTGAAAAGCAGTATTGAGAATTCTTTTATGTGTGGCCCATTTATCTTCTTCATAGGAAGCAATGCCACCTATTGCCAACTTAGATAATGGACTGCTTGTAGCCTTGTGATAAATGTAGTTCTTTGTTAGCACCTCCCTTATAAGTTCTGGCTCTGTAATGAGCACTGCTGGTTTTGGTCCAAGCCACACAAAACAATTCTTACCTACGAATTCAAGTGAAAGTCAAAATTAAGCAATATAACGATGACTTAAGTAGTGGAGGAACCAGAATTTTCACTAAGAAGTGTCAAAATATGAAGAAGTAAATTCACAAAAAAAACAAGAGGTGTCAAGATATAATTCTCCAACGAAGGGGTGTTGGTCGACACCTCTCAAGCATATTTGGCGCAACTGGTAAAGTTGTTGTCATGTGACTAGAAGTCACGGGTTCAAGTTGTGGAAACAATCTATTGTAGAAATTCAAAGTAAATCCTTGTTGTTCGCCCTTCCCCCGACCTCGTGCATAGCGAAAGCTTTAACGCACTGGAATGCCAGTTTATTATTAAAAAAAAATAGCTAGATTTGTACATATTTTATACAAAATTTCTACTGTATGTATGTATGTATGTTTTTTTGGCTAAAGTGTGTGTACATTAGTTAGCTAGCTGTCACAGTGTATGCATATATGACTGTGTATGTAGTCTATGACAGCA
>NW_025858013.1:0-1444 GCF_002878395.1 Capsicum annuum
AAAAAAAAACATCAAATCTTGTAGTCCATGTAGATTTAAGGGTCACAATAGGAGTTCATGTAGGAAATATAGTAAATGATACGTTTGTTGATGTATTCAATAAAAAAAAACTCTCAAATTTTTTCATTGACAACTATGTGAGTCGTACAATTGAACTCATTTGCATAATATGTGACTAATTTTTCATTGACAATTATGTTTCATGTATTTGAATTTGTTAAGTCATAAAGTTGATGCAATTATGATACTGAACCTGCAAGTTTTTTAAGTTCATTATGAATAAATGAATTTAATTGATTCTATATGTATTATATGAATGTGAAAATATACTGAAAATAAGATCATTTTTGAAGTATTGTATATAAATAACAATACATAACTGGGTATATGTATAATATAAAAAAAAAATTACATTACAAATAAATAATACATGTGCATTTATGTATATGTATTTGCTAATGATTCTATGTAACTATATATGGATTTTATTTCAATAAAAAAAATGTATTTTCATATGTGTTATTAAAGATATATGTATAGTCTTGCATAAAATGTATATACAAAGCTAAAAAAAATATGAAAAATACATATAAATACCTTGAATACATATGCAAACTGAAAAATACTATTGTCCAACCGAATTTGAGTTTTTTAAAATAATTTTTTTAAAAATCAGCTATTATATATGGGATATTAAACATAAAACTAAAATTGAAACATTCAAATTAATTTGATTCAACATCAATAATCAAAATATAACTGACAAGTTCTAAAAAACTTTCGACATGCTACTTGAAAGTAATATGTGAAACTTAAGAACTATTCAACTACGTCTCTGTCAACCTACAGTTAACTATTGTCAGATACAAAATATTAAAAAAAAAACATCAAACTTCTAGCACTTTGGTGTCTTCTGTTATCCCCATTTTCCTAACAGGCCTCATTGGTGCTTCATCATCACTTTGTGCCTTATCTTCTTCTTTCCTCAAACCATAATGCCATAAAAGTGAAGCATATCTTATGCCAAGAAGGTCTGACTCGAAGTCAACATAAGGAACACCTTCACCATAAGTAAGACACTCAGCATATGTCACCATATACAATTCACAATCCTTGCAAATACATTTAGATCAAAAAAATTGTTGAAATCTGTAGCCCCAAAAAATTATTGAAATCTATTTTACAGGTACTTTTCACAAAAAAAAAAATACAAAATGCATAATATGCATATATTTTTTTATAACATCATACATATTATATTACAACAAATACATATATAACTACATATGTATTTTCAAAATAAATGTTTGTTCCAAAATACATAAATAAACACACATGTATTTACAAAATACACATCATAGTAACATTGAACAAACAAATACAAATGCCATATCAAATACATATCTTAACAGTGACAAATACAACTCTTGTCCTGATGTCTTAA
>NW_025858014.1:0-2156 GCF_002878395.1 Capsicum annuum
GGGGTTGATGTCTTTTCTTAACCATATTAATAATATATTTTTAATATTTATTTTTCGTTGTCATCTGAATTATCACCATATTAGTTTGCAAACTTTAAGCTTTCGCATGATGCCCTCTCGATTTTGAACCCAACAAGTGGTATCAGAGTCAATAGTTCAAAGATCCGATAGTCTGATTGAGGACAGTTTAAGATCAAAGTTGCAATCAACTTGGCGATGATGAAGTTTTTGTCAAAAAAAAAAAGTTTCAAAAACTACGTGTGGAGAAAAAGTTTCAAACAAAATTTCAACAATCCTGCTGCTAATCCATCTTTAAAATCAAAATCAATTTTCAACCCATGTTTATGGGCTTCAATTTTCAACCCATGCTTGCTTTAACTCTTGAGCTTATTTCAACTCGCGCATTTATTTTTAACGCATGAGCTCCACTCTTAACCTGTGCTAACTTTCAATGCACAAGGCTCAACTTTCAATCTTATGAACTGATGCTTTTATTTTTAACCCATAGGGCTCCAATTTTAACCCATGTCAATTTTTAAATATAATATAGGCAGCAGTGATATATAAAGAATATATGAAGAGTGAAGATCATGCACAAAAATAAGGAAGATCAAGAATATTTTACATAAAATCAAGTCAAAAAAGAGAGATTTGTTAGGGTTTTTGCCTTGATTTTCTTATCAAAATTAAGTTTTACTTTTTCTTGTCAGGAAAATAAAAGTAAACATAAATACTTTTAATTTTCCTAAAAGAAAAATATAAAACTTTTTTATTTTTGGCAAATTTCTTTCTTAGAGGAAAGGTTTTGGATATATAAATAGAAGAAGATCCTCTTCTCATACCAAAATACAGTAGCATCCACAATGTAGTTATCAAAGAGCCTTGTTGTTTAGGGGGAGATTTCTCTCAACATGTTTATGTTTTTTCAATAGGTTTTAAGTTTTTTTCAATATTATTTTAATATATAGGTCGTTTGACCAAAACATAGTAATAATATGTCTTTAGTATTTATTTTTCGTTGTCGTCTGAATTATCACCATATTAATTTGCAAACTTTAAGGTTCCGTATTACGCCCTATCGATTTTGAACCCAACAAGTACTTCTCGAAAACATAATGGAAATTTGTTTTTCCTGCTATACATGATTAAAAAAAACGAACCTATTAAGATTGACTAGAAAGCTGTTGCAAGAGTAACAAATTTATATTTCTATATATAAGCATCTTCAGTCATTTCCAGGACACAATACGTTTTAGACGTGACTTTACTGGGGTAAGTAAACAAGAATGTGGAAAATTTTCTTACAGGTTTATTACTAGAATAAGAGGATCTTTTTTATAAGTAAAGGTATTACTGATAATACATTCAGCACCAAGAAAGTACCAACAGAAAGTACAACAAAACTAGATAGGAATCCTCTAATGCTGTAAAGAATCCATAAAATCTAGCATTACATCAAGATGATTCGATAATGGCATTACACCAGCTTTTAAAACTATGAATGCATCTGTACTTCAACTGTAAAGAGTGTCTCTTCCTTTTCCTCAAAGACATCTTTTGTTCCTTTCAAGCCAAACCTTCAGAATATGCATAATGGGATGGTCCTCCAAATCTTTTTCTTCACTTTTTTTTTTTGGCTTTGGTAGCTGCTTAGCTCTTATTCCATGTTTGTTGGCATCACCCACTGGATCTCTACAAGTTGAGAAATATACACCAAATCTGCCAAACAAATTTACAGTGTAACAGGAGATGATTACTGTCTTGTCATTTATTTTGCGCAAATAACACTATTTATATGTTAAATCCTCTTCTTTGCAATTTGTCCTGCGTAAAACATGTTTTTATGTGCTTCGGGATTCTTGGATAAATAGACTTTTTTAAGTCTATTATTTAATTAAATGGACCATAAGTTTTTTTATTTAGTGAGATGACCCATTTTTAAGACAGATCTATTATCTGTCCTACAAATATGTCGACAGATCTATTATCTGTTCGATAGATCTATTATCTGTCCTACATATATATAGACAGATCTATTATCTGTCCGACAAATTAGAAAATAAAAGTAGGTCATTTTGCAAATTAAAAACTTGAAGAGGGTTGGACATTTTGCTAAATGCAAACTTAAAAAGGCTTAACAGCTAAATTTTCTCATG
>NW_025858015.1:0-2605 GCF_002878395.1 Capsicum annuum
TCAATCCTCTCCTTCCTTTTAGAAACTATTGATTTTAAACTTTTCATTTTGTTCTTGATGGAATGACTTATGCTCACATAAATATTTATAACTTGTTTTGAGTATATCTATGTTTCAAATGTCTCATTTATTTCATAAATTCCACATCCAATACACCACCACATAGGTACATTTGCACAACCATTTTTTCATGAAAGAGGTAGGAGTTCCTAAATAATGATGGTGATGACTAGTTACTGCTGCAAATTACATAAAAGAAAACAAGAAAAGGAGATATCCTAGTTCCTCCTCCTCTATATATTATTATTAATTCAGAATTCAAAGTCATATGGCTCCAGCTGCCCTAAGCATAGGAACTAATTCACACTTAGCATGAGCCGTTAAAACTTCATCAACGCCTCCCACAAACTTCCCTCCTATGTGTACAGCAGGCAAACTCCGCGGTCCTCCGCCATTGCTATTGCTGCTGCTGCTGCCCTCCTCAAGCTTTGAGAGCTCCTCCAACATGTGAGCTTCCTCCACCTCCTCCCCTTGTATCACGGTGTAATTAGCGGCGCCCAAACTTTCCATTAATGTTTGCAACATAAAGCACATGTAGCACTGGAACCTGGCTACAATAATCACTGCATTTTTTCTATTAACTCCACCAGAGTGTTCCTTGTACTGTTGTTCCTTTGTTCCGTACGCGGTGGCTGTATAGTGGAGCTGCCGGTCAAGGCATGGGGGACGATGGGGAGGTAGTTCGCCTGGAAGAATTTCGAATTCCAACCATGATATCAAATGAGGCTTCGGTAGAATGGGGAGTAGAGACGCAGGGAGTGTGCTATTATATAGGGCTGGGAAGTTACAAGAGGGAGACTAAAGTTAACTATTGTGACGTGCCTTACAACTACTATTTGGATCAACATAATCTGTTTTAAATTGATAGATCTGTTTTGATTGATATGAATTTTATGAAAATATTATTTTTTGTAATATAAATTAAAGAGTCATTCTTTTTTAGCTGACTAAGACAAGTAGACCAAACAAGTTGAAATAAAAGAAATATACCTTTACCATTTTTGAATTTCATTTGACTATTTTTTATTTTTCATTTGACTACCTCATCTCTAATTATTTTGAGAAAAGTTTTCCTATGTGTTTGATCATAGTTTCTGAAAAAAATATTTGACTTTTTTTAGAAATATGATTTATATTCATAAATTATAAAAACTATTAAAATTATCTATAACTTTGTATTGTCATTTTATAATGAACATGTTCCATGCTAAAAATTAAACTCATAAATTATAAGCTCCAACTTGCTTATAAACAATTTCACTTATCAAGTAGAAACTATCGAAGTTTTCTCAATTCACAAACAAGAATCCACTTTTTCTACTTATGTTACTTTTAAAAAGTTCTATGTAACAATATTATTACATACTTGAGTCAAATAGTAAGGTTTATTGGGGTTCATTGACAAATAGATATTAGTTGGAATTAATAAACGGTGATGGTACTTTTATAAAATACAAAAATTTAGGCTAAAGTTCGAGTTTTTAAAAGTTTTCAAATAATAGAATTTGACTCAAAAACCATTTTTTTTTTATTTTTTAGAAATATCAGTTATTTTTCAAAACAAATTGTATGACCAAACACTTTTGTCAATTTTTTTTTCACCAAAAACTACTTGGTGTATCTATGATTAAATGGGTCCTAAGCGTCATTTTAACTCATTTCATACCCATTAAAAAACTAACAAATTCAAAGTATAATTTACTAAATTATCAACCTTATTTGTTAGATACTTCTCGTAAGTTAACCACTATTAAACAATAATTCTTTGTAGGAGTATAAGAATAAATTTAAAAATAATTACTATTTTTGGCTTGAAGCTTGAATAAGACATCTATTGTGGGACAAGTTTTTTACCGAAGCAACACTAATTTTAAATGGAGTACTAGTTAATTTGGATAATGATCAATTAAATCATCACATGAAGTGTCATTATTGCTTCATAATTTACAGTTGACAGCCAACTATTGAATTAGTGCTAACCACTTCACATATTATTTTGGTTTTAGTACTGTATTCACTATTTTGTAATGAAATTTGATTAAATCTAGATTTCTGTCGAAAAATCTCACATAGGAGTAAACTTTCTCTCTAACAAAGACCACTTCATACTTAGACACAAGTCAATTTTTCTTTTTATAAATGATAAATAAATATTTATTACTTCACCGCACCCCTTATTTCATTTACTACCTCTCACATATTCACATCTTACCTGAGACATTTTACGATTAGTACATAGTTTTTGTTTATGATGTGTAATTGCTTCAGATGTTATATTTAACCAATTATATATGGAACTATCAAACTTGATTTGAAAAGAAGATTGTTTTGATATTCATAATAAAAAAAGGCATTAGTTAAAACTACGTCTGGTAATAATATTGTTGAATGATTTTTGTTGTTTACCGAAATAATTGACACTTAAATACAAAAAAAATATGAGCAAAAAAAGAAAAGAAAGTTAAAGTAATTCTAAAACTGCATATATCAATTCCTTGGATTAATTTTGGTTAATACAAAGATATAATACATCACAATTTTAATG
>NW_025858016.1:0-2438 GCF_002878395.1 Capsicum annuum
AGGCCAAATAATAAGACTACTTTCCATACCTTAACGAATCATTGACATTTACAAAATATGTGCTCTAAGGTTTCAGGTTCCATACCACAAATAGGGCAAGTTGAATCTATAGTCCTAATTCTATTTGCAATAACGTTTCTAACAAGTAAAGTATTTAACATACATTTTCGTAGAAAGTGTTTCAACTTTGTTTTTAATCTTTAGAGACCAAAGATGATCCCAGAAAGATTTAGGAAAGTATTGAAAAGTATTTTCAGGTTGACTAGCCAAATTCTTATCATTTGCTAAGGCTAACTTTGTAGTACGATAACCAGACTTTCCTTCATACTTACCAGAATTTTTTAAATGCTAAATAAGTCTATCATTGTTACCCCTAAGATATATTGGGATGACTGATAATGCTCAAACTACACTCAAATTAGGTATAAGGTAGTGAGTGTTAGTATAATTACCCAACTAAGAGTCGGAGTCAAATCCACGATGAGTAAAGATGTAGAATTCAAAACTTACAAGTGTTGGTAGTTAACTAAGTGTTAACCCATAGTGAGGAATTAAAAGCCAAAAGAAATTAAATTGGGGAGGGGGAGGGGGTTTTGTTCGAATGATTTTAAATACAAAAATAATTGAACACTATTAAGAGATTGAAAGAGAGAAGCGTGTTACCAAACGGAGAGGAACCTTGGGGTTATGCAATCCGATATGGGAGTCATGAAAGGGTTTTTAATTATTTATCCAAGTTTAGTCACAGGTTTTGGGTAGGCTAGATTTGTGGTGTTAATCTTTCAATAAAACACTAAATCTCACAAGTGTATCAATTTTACCAATCCTCTACCTCAATTAACATCCTTATTTCGAAGATGATGCTATAAAATGAGCTAACTCAAGTTATTATCCGCAATTGTTCCTCACCCATATCCCCTCTTTCAAGGATGATATAGGTTCAATTGTTCCTCACCCATATCCCCCCTTTCAAGGATTATATGGGTTCAAGGGTAATTGGGGTTTGCAACCCCCAGTTCTTAATTAAACATGGAACATAAGAAAAATCCATCACCAATAACTAATTAATTGGACAAATAATAAACACCCATACCTTAATCACCACCTAATCAAGTATAACCCCAAGAGATAAATTTAGCTACTCATGATATTAAAGAGAAGATATATACCAAGATAATATTTAATTCAGCCATGGAAAGAAAAATGAATGTAATCTTCAAGCTTTAAATTCAATCAAAAAGCCAAAATCTCTCTTGGAAACATGTACAAATTGTTTTTACTCAAATAGTGTATTTTGCTCTAGAAACTCAGAAACTGGATGCTAGAAACATGAAGGATTGAGCCTTTTATATTTTGGGACTGAGCAATGTGAAATTATAAGCCTATCCCTGGAAATTTTATGACCAATCGCGATCACATCCTAGCTGTTGCGATCGCGAATATTCTCTAGATTAGATCCCGCGATTGATCAATTCTCAAACTATACCTCTAATTGAGGATAAATCAGTCACTATCAAGTAAAATAACCAAACTAGGTTGGAGTCAAACACACAGGGAAGACTTGGATGTATATCTCTGGTTTGCTGAACTCAACGGGCTGAACAGAAAGTAAATGGGGTGTTTATAGTAAATGTATCAATCAAGTAGCAGTATGTAACATTGGTTGTAAATAGTTGGAGAGGAACACTGGAGCTGTGTTTCCCATGGCTTCTACAATCCATAGGTTTATCATGCTTTTACTGAACCAACCCAGTACTTTGCATACAAACTCTGATAAGTTATGTACCATCAACTGTCTTGCAGATTCATTGACAGATTCTATACTTTACCTTTTGAGTCTCAGGATGTCGTATTACTAAACCTTATCATTAATTCTAGTTAATTATTACCTTTTGAGTCTCAAATTATTACATAAAAAATAACTATCTTACATAAATACTACTGATTAGCTTGGATTAACAATCAATCTTCAAATTACTATTGTAGTTACCTTTTCTTAGTCACTACTCCTCTTGTGGAGTAAGTAGCGATAATCTAAGTGGGATCCTAATATTTGAAACCGCTAGAACAACTATCAAAATAAAGATAATACAATGCATACACAAGTACTAGTTTAGATCAACTTCAGATTGCCTATACTTCATCAATAAGCCAGGTTTCCCACAACCCTAGCTAAGGGGTTTAGCTATTCATTCTTGTAAAATGATATACAGAATTCAGGATAAAAGCCACTAAATAATAACATAAGAATAGTTAAATAAAGCTCAAAGTATCAAACTAAATTATCAACCAAAATCAATACAAGAGCAATCCCAAGATCAAATTCACATCTTGGAATCAAAATATAAGTTGTAAGTGCTAAGAGTGAGTAACCTAACTATAAAACATCAAAAGGGTATCTATAGTACATAAGGAAACCCTAAAAATCAACACCCGAG
>NW_025858017.1:0-1562 GCF_002878395.1 Capsicum annuum
ATGAGAATGAATAGTTTATTTTTGACAAATGCAAAAAGTCAAAGTTAATCCAATAAAAAATTATTTATTGAAGAGATCATTTGGTATTATTGTCGATGTAAGAAATTATTTTTGTCAATTTTATGTGTAACTCGTTCAACTCGTGTAAAATCAAATTCGTGCCTGGCCATCTCGTTTAAATCATGGGTCAATTTGGTTAAAACCCGTTATGAAACGGGTTCAAACCAAATTAAGATCGGGTCAGAGCTTTATCGAGAAGGAATTTCTTGATTTGGAGTTTTGCTATTTTAGAACTGTTATAGTTACGGTGAATGTTTTCTTAATTTTGCTATTTTAGAATTGTCATAGTTACGGTCATCTATAGTTTCTTAATTTTGCTATTCTAGAGTTTCATCGTTGAACGTTTCCTTGATTTTGCTATATTAGAGTTTCATCGGTGAATGCTTTTTTGATTATGCTATTTTAGATTTTTTTCAGTGAACGCTTTCTTGATTCTGTAATTTTACAGTTTCATCGATGACTGTTTTTTTGATTCTGTTATTTTAGAGTTTCGCCAGTGAACGCTTTCTTGGTTCTGTTATTTTAGAGTTTCATCGGTGAACGCTTTCTTGATTCTGCTATTTTAGAGTTTCATCTTTGAATAATTATTGATTTTGCTATTTTTAGAGTTTTGCCGATGAACACTTTTTGATTCTGCTATTTTAGAATTTTGTTGGTAATGCTTTCTTGATTTTTCTATTTAGAGTTTCGACTGTGAACAATTTCTTGATTTTGCTATATAAAATTGTAATAGTTAATAGTCATCAGTGAACGATTTCTTAATTTTGCTTTTCTAGAGTTACAACCGTCGATGAACACTTTCTTGATTTTTCAATTTTAGAGTTACGATCGTTAGCAAATGCTTTCTTAATTTTGCTATTTCAGAGTTACGATAATCGATGAGTGCTTTCTTAATTTTGCTATTTTAGAGTTTCGTCAGTAAACGCTTTTTAAATTTTACTATTTTAAAATTACAGTCGTCGATGAACGCTTTCTTGATTTTGTTATTTTTTTATGTAATGTAATCAATATTACATATGTGAGACCATTTTTTACTTATATTTTTTCAGTGAGCGTATATTGCATGTATAAGATCGCAGGTGAATACTTTCTTGATTTTGTTGTTTTACAGTTAGAGTTGGCAATAAATACTTTCTTGATTTACTACTTTAGAGTTACGGTTCTTGATAAATATTTTCTTAATTTGCTATTTTAGACAAATATACCATGGGTCTACTAATTGCCTACTGAGTGAGTCATGACAAAGAGTGTACATACTGTGAATTTCTCTTAGAGATCATTTGGTATATTTTTAATGTTAAAAATTATATATGATTGTGTTATTTTAGAGTTACGGTTATTGGTCAATGCTTTTTAAATTTATTATTTTAGAATTATATTGTCGATGAACATTTTTTTTTTATTTCGTTATTTTGTTATATATACTTATGTGAGGTCATCTTTTTACTTGCATATTTTTAGTGCACGTATATTGCACGTATAAGATTGTTGGTGAAAACTTT
>NW_025858018.1:0-2152 GCF_002878395.1 Capsicum annuum
TAAGTGAGTCATTTATATCAGTATGCATAAATTTGTAAACTGTGATGATATTAAGATATTATTTTATATATGCATTGCACCCCCATATTCTTGGTATGTTTCCATGGTACTGACCCACATATTCATATATGGGCTATATTTTCTCAGAATGTAGGTACAAGGTATAGTGTACATCTTCAGATCCAGCCAGTTCGCGGCATCTAGTTAGAAGTTGATGAGTCCTTTTGATTCAAGGGCTTGATTTAGTTATACAGTTCGAGAAGTATTGTATTTTCTTTATTCAGTCGTATTGAGTTAGGTTAGTCAGGAGTCATGACCCGGCTACCTACAATTAGTACTAGTAGAGGCTTCATAGACAGTCAGTAGAAGTTGATGTATTGCATTTCAGTTTTGGTTGTAAAAGCAGAGTTGTAATCTTGTAAATTTAGTTTTGTATCTATCATATTCATAAAAGAGTTATTTTTCGTAGATTTGTATAGATTTATACTTTTTGTTCAGTTGCTTATGAGTTATGCCAGTAAAAGGGTTAGCTTGGGGTCACTTGTGATCCTAAGCACCATGTGACATCTCGGGGACCCGATTTTGGGGAGTTACAAACTTAGTATCAAAGCATAGAGTTCAAGTGTACTAGGGTGTGTATGAAGCCATGTCTAGTAGAGTCTTGAGTAAAGGTACGAAGACGACTGTACTTTTCTTCGAGAGGCTATAGGGCATTTAGGAAATGTCTCCACTCTTTCATGTCTTAAATCGTGCTATAGAAAAGTTCTCCAAGAAACTTATACAGGTTCTCATCTTACTCTAGTCAGGCCATCTCTGCCTTATTTTCAAGGTATCAAAAACATTGAAGCTTAAATCTCTACAGATTGTTATGTTCTTGTAAGCAAGCTTGAAAAATATCCTATCAGTGCTTTTGAGTTTTAAAAACTGAAGTGCTTTATTAGGCCTGTAGAAATTGTGCACTAAGCTCGAGTCAAATATGCTTTCAAATTTCTCCTTAGAATCCATAATGATAATCTATACTTCTCTATCTATGTACTTTTCTTGAGGTAACATGTTTGGCAAGTTCTATTTCCTCCCCAGATAATGCTTTTATAATTGCTAGCAGAAGTTTTAAAAGTTTCATAAAGCGGCTTGAGAGGAGCCTTCTAGTATGTTATAAGTCCTTCAAATTTAAGTTATGCCCTTGTTCTTATGAGTTATTTAATTAAGACAGAGTAAGGTGTATTCTTAGATCGTTGAATGTTGTGTGTCAAGTTTCTATCTCTTGTATTATACAATCTTGTTATCATTATATTTGTGAAAAATCCAAGTCTACTGAAGCCATGTGAGGCCTTTTTTGATTCACTAGCATAGTTGCTTTATTATTCATATAATTTTCTTAATCAAAACACAAAACCAAAGTCTAGTTAAGCCATCTGAGGCCTATTTTGATTCACTAGCAACTTGTTGTTTATCTTGTTGTTCTGGTGTTAGTTGAAAGTGTGGATTTCTGTGTAGTGACAGAAGTAGTGACGTTTAGTTGAAAGTCTTGTGTTAGTTGAACTTGTGGGTTTAGAAGTGTAGTGGCAAGAATGGTCGTAAGGGCGATTCATTGAATATGTATAACTAAATTTTTGCTTATGATTGAATTAGTAATGAAGTGATATATCCTTGTTTGTTAGTTTAGCAAAAATTAGAGAAGGAGATTTTAGTTAACATGGATTTTTGTTTGCTTGAAGTATGAAAATAGTTGTTGATGGTGTTTTTGGTGCTAGAAAAGTACGGTTTATTGGTGAAAGTACTTGGTGGTTGAGTATTGTTACTTTAGGCTTTCCTGAGATTTCAAGAGGAAGTTTAGTTGAAATTTATAGAGCTATGAAAGTAATTTAGGTGCGAAGATAGGTAAATAGAAATAATGTGAAGAAGGAGGATGTGTTAACAAATTATGACTAAGATAGGCCATATGATTATGATCGGTTGTCATTGTGTACTATTTTTTCATAATGTTGTGTTCTATAGTTTTGAAGTGAAAATTGTGTGTGAGATTGGGTTGTAAATCTTGTTTAGCTCTAGACATTAAGTTTGAACAGTCGATGGTTCGGTGGTTGATGCTAGTTATATGGAGGTGATCTAGTAGGCCTGAACAGTGTATGCAAGAGTGTAAGATCATCTG
>NW_025858019.1:0-1237 GCF_002878395.1 Capsicum annuum
CCATATACTCAGTACATCCTCAAAGTACTGATCTACATATACGTCTATGTGCTATATTATCTCATAATGTAGGTATCAGTTCAGTTGTAGCACGCATACTTTATTCAGATAGTTGCAGCTTCCAGTCAGTAGGTGATGAGTCCTTTTGATTCAAGGGCTCGAGTCAGTTCTACAGTTTGATATTTTCTCTATTCAGTCGTATTGATTTGGGATAGTTGGGGGTCATGTCCCGGCTATCTAAAGTCAATGCTAGTAGAGGCTTCGTAGACACTCAGTAGAAGTTTATGTATTCATTTTTATTTTTGTTTCTAAGAGTAGAGTTGTAATCCTGTAAATTCAGTTTTGTATAGTATGGATTCAGAAAGAGTTATTTTCCACTAATTTTGTATAGTTTTATGTATTTTATTCAGTTGCGTATGAGGTATACCAGTAGAAGGGTTATCTTGGGGTCA
The DNA here is from genome assembly GCF_002878395.1 of Capsicum annuum. Taxonomy (NCBI): domain Eukaryota; kingdom Viridiplantae; phylum Streptophyta; class Magnoliopsida; order Solanales; family Solanaceae; genus Capsicum; species Capsicum annuum. The sequence goes on from NW_025858019.1 coordinate 453, forward strand.
CTTGTGACCCTAAGCACCGTGTGACGTCTCGGGACCCATTTTTGGGACGTTACAAACTTGCTATCAGAGCACAGAGTTCAAAAGTCCTAGGGTGTCTATGAAGCCGTGTCTAGTAGAGTCTTGTGGAACGGTATGGAGACATCTGTACTTTTCTTCGAGAGGCTACATGGAATTTAAGAAATATTTCCCTTCTTTCAAGTCTCAGATCGTGCCATAAAATGGTCCTCTAAGAAGCTTATGCAGATTCTCATCTTACTCTATTCTAGCCATATCTGCCTTATTTTCATGGTATCAGAAATAGTCAAGCTTAAATCTTCATAGATAGTTATGGGATTATAAGAGGGCTAGAAAGTATCCCATCAGTGCTTTTGAGTTCCAAAGATTGAAGTGCTTTATCATGTTTGTAGAAATCATATACTAAGCCCAAGTTAGATGTGTTTTTATATTCCTCCTCAGAATCCATAATGATAACCTATACCTCCCTATCTATGTATTATATTCTTGAGATAACATGATCAGCAAGTCTCAGTTTCTCCCCAAATAATGCTCCTATATTTGCTAGCAGAAGTTTCAGAAGTTATACAAAGGGCTTGAGAGGAGCTCTCTAATGTGTTCTAAGTCCCTCAAGTTTAAAGTTATGACCTCATTCTTATGAGCTGTTCAGTTAAGACAGAGAAAGATATGTATTCTTCGAATGTTGAATACTGTGTTTTAAGTTTCTATCTCTTGTAACTTTGTTATTATTGTGTTGTTGAAAAATCAAAGTCTAGTGAAACTGTGTGGGG
>NW_025858020.1:0-1703 GCF_002878395.1 Capsicum annuum
AAACCATGCGAGCTACATGGATTCCAACGTTTTGTCCTCCTAAGAAAACATGCAGAAATCATGCCATTTGACTCTTAATTCATCGGAAATATCAAGATAATGCATTCAATAACAATAGGTGAAAACCCCAATTCAAGTTAATCTAAAACCTCATAAATTTTAAAAAATCGTGATGTAAATAAGCCTTTTGGGAACAAGGGTGAAAGGGTTACCCTTGTTCAAAACCCCACATACCTTAGATTATGAAATTGGATGGCCCAGCTTGCTCTAAACTTCCTCTTCTTACTCCTGGGAGTGGGTTCTTGCAACCCTTGAACTTGGGAAACTCAATTGTCAACTCAGTTGCACAATCTATGGTTAGCTCTTAGATTTCTTGGTAAAGGGTTTTAGATTTAATCTTGAGCAAGAAACCCTAGCTCTCTTGAGTTTTGGATGATAAATGAAGCCATTTTCTTCGCTACGAATATATCTAGTTGATAAAATTGTGTAAAGACCAAAAATCCCCTTTTAAATATAAGTTAAAAATACTAAATAGGGGCTGCGATGGTCGATGCGATGGTCCATCGCAAGTCTAACAGTGTGTTGGATTGTCCATTGTATATTGGCCAAGATGAGGCCAAACTACCTTAGCGCGATGGACCTAGCGATGGCCCATCACCTCCTCGACGGTCCATCATTTTGGGCATCGCACTTGGGCTAAAAATGGAGTTACTGCCTTGGTTCTGACGGGTTGAGCGAGTGTCCGTCGAGGAGTTGATGGTCCGTTGCACTTTGGCGGTTCCGACAACTCTTAGTAAAATGGCCATAGCTTCTCACCCCGATATCGGATTTTGACGAAATTGGTATCGTTGGAAAGCTAAATCAATTATCTACATGATAAAAAGTCAAATTTAAGAAAAATCTATATGCTTTAAATACCAAACACTTGGGAAGTTACTTCTCAATCTTTTAGGGCAGGAATTACACTTCACTGAACATGCTCTAAGGGTTCAAGCTATGAGGGAATTTTGCCGGGTGTTACAATATCTCCCCCTTGGGTACATTCATCCTTGAATGTTGCTAGTCAGGATAGGAATACCGAGAGACCTGAGGACGCACAACTTAAATACTTGACAAACTGAATTTATACATTTCTAAACTTGGCATACTCGATGAATTCATAAATTCATAATAGGAATATCTATGTAACTGAGACCGGACCTATGTAGGGGGGAAATGGACCAAGGAGAGGTTTTATCTTTGTCTGAATCTGGACTAACTTGCCTTGGTTTTATAACGAAGAGCTAACTCATGCTGAATTCAGGGCTTGAAATTATCGACTGACTAAATCTGGGATCAAATCTCCCAAATATATGGTCCCTGAATCTACTATCAATGATAATAAATGATTACGTTTGAGACCGGACCTATGTAGGGGGGAATCTCTAAATTTGACTAAGAAGACAATCAGTTGAACCCAAAACTGAGATCAAGCCTACCTAAGAGGTGTTCTTGGAGTCTGACAACACTGAGACTGAATAACTGAATCTCCCGATATAGGTCACTAACTTCTGAGGCTGAGATCAGTCCTCTCTAGCGAGCGATCTTGTGAACGGACGGTACTAAAGCTGATTAACTAAGTCTACTCATATGAATAGCTAAATTTGCTTGGTTCCGTTATCTGACAAAATATTATTGAATCTCGTTATCTGACTGAAAGACAC